>NC_141860.1:3467500-3567500 GCF_024713525.1 Acromyrmex echinatior | reverse complement strand
GTATATGTATAAAGGTACAATCTTTTCGCTCGATTTCTTCTTAGAGAAAAAAAAACAAGTATTTTTTTTCTAGCTTTTCGCATATATACGTTTACATGATGTGTATAGGTAATATACAATAAACTTTTCACAGTGATGAGACGCTGCGTGACGTGCCCTGTAATACTGAATTCAGATTCTCACTCGAGTGTCACTTCATTCTTATTATTTATCATACATTAGACAAGGATGACACCTGGGGAGCAGTCAGGTAGGAATCCGAATACGCCTTAAGATCGTCATTTCGCGAATTTTCGCCCCGCGAACACCTGAAGGAACTCAGCTTTCGGTAGAGACTTTGAATTCTCAAGTCTGAATTCTGGCATCCCCTGAATTCCTTGAAATTTTCGATCTCACGAAGTTTGGAATGCGGATTGTATGCTGCGCTCCTCTGGCGTGCGAGTTATTCGGCCGTATTGAGAGAGAAAGAGAAAAAGAAAGAGAGAGAGAGAGAGAGAGCGAGAGAAAGAGAGAGATATATAGTAGAAACAATCAGATCATGTCAAACGATCACGCGCATGGCAGCATCGAATTTTCTTCACGTCGTGTTTCCGCATTCGTGCAATCATACCATGTAATTTTTTGCGCTTACCCTTTTTCTAAGATTAATTTACTTTAATGTTAAAGCTTTCAATAGATTCTTTGACTCTTTTCCGTCTTTTTACATAATGCTCGCAATGGCACATGCAACTATATTAGTCACAAGCAACGTGTAGCACGTTTAATTCTAAATGTAACTCGCAAAATTGAACAGGATAAAATTGATTTTTGCCTGTCCATCCAAGTGTTAAAAATCAATTTTATATGTTATATTCGTTTCAAATAATCGAGAGATCTTTATTCTTTATTCTAAAATCTGTCAGATTAAAATATTTGGAGTTGCATTTTTAGCGCTAAACGCGAGGCACGAAAACAAAGTTCTTATTTTATACGGTAATACCACGCTCTTTTATATTCCTCTTTCATATATATATATATATATGAAATAAAATATCGATTCGATGTTTAATGGATAATCATTTCATGCCGGGCAATTAACAATTTATTCATAAACTATAAAATAGACTGTATGTTTCTTAAAATTATATATATCAAAAAGATGTGTATTAATTATAGAAAATATATCATCTGAAAAATAAGCGAAAATTGAAAGTTCCATTGTTTGGAAGCTCAAAAAATATTAGTACAGTCGAGAAATTTAGCTTGTAAAATCAGAAATACATGCGAAGCTCATTTATATGTTAGAACAGAATATATTCATTGTGTAAAATTGCTAATTAATGTTTATTTTCTACAAATAAGACTTTTTTTTATAAAAAATTTCCTATGAATACTTTTTGTTCTCACTGTATGTCCTAAAAATGCATAAGACAACTCAACGGTTTGAAAGTAAATATTTAAATAGTAGATATACATATATATATATGTGTATGTGTGTATAACATTCTTTTGCGTTGAAATATATATGTATAACATTTTTTTGTGTTGAAACATTTGTTAAAAAAGGGAAAAAGAAGTATGATCTATACTGTAAGAACAAAAATTACGACAATTAGATTATATTATTTAGTTTAAATCTTACAACTTAAGTCTAAATTGACTAATCAAATTAAACTAATCGCATTATGAATTTATTATTGATGAAAATAAAAATCGGAGCTTAAGTCGAATGTAATGAGAGAGTAATAGAAACGTAAACGAAGCTTCTAGTTCCATTGTATCAATTTTCGCCTCCTAAAAACTTTATTTACGCTTCTAGTACTTTCCCATTACATTCGACTTACGCTCCGATTTTTATTTTCACCAAAGTGCAATCTCTATCTCGTCATCTTTTCATATTTTCATTGCATGTTCGAATTATGTAAATTTTAAGAGCTTCCAACTCTCCTCTTTCATAGTCTTGATTATTTTATTACCTTTCTTTCGATTTAATATCTTCATTGTGCATTTTGCGTATTCTAATTGTATGTAATATTAAGGCATCTCTTGTAACTAATTAATTCACTGTGTTATGACTTTTTTCCCCATTTTTTTCCTACGATTACTTTTACGCAACGGAAAAGTGTCAGTTCTAATATTCAAATTCACGATATCTTTGATTTTTCAAAAGTATATCGATTACATTCTGTCGCATAAAATTACATTATATTTCGACATATATAAGTATCGACGAAATATCGAAAAATTACAACTGATTATTACTTGACTAGTCAATCAGTACAATCGTTCAAACTATGGAAATCAAAGCACAGTTCAATTGTCAATATTATACATAAGATTCTGGTCAGTTATTATATTAGTAACAATTATTATTATTAACTTTTTTCTATTTCAAAACAATTTATTAAAACGCAAATTTTAGCATTTATCGTATTATTTTCCTTAACAATGTGAAACATCTAAATATAACTTCAAAGTAACGACAAATATTTTTAAACAAATAAAATAAAATTGCTGGAAAAGTTTATTGTCAATTAGAAAAGAATGAATTAAATGAAAACAATTAAATGCATATTATAAAATATGTATAAGTTATATAAAAACATATAAATAAAAAATAGCATATTATTAATAAAATAGATAAGTAAAAATTAATTTATTTGTTATATTTTAGAAGAAACTTGATTATTCATGCATATTGCATAATTATGTACTTTAATGTTTATCATGACTAGTTTCATATCGGAATTATAAATTTTTCTTATTCTGATTTTAGTTTTTTTCGTATCTTCAAATTTCAAAAGCAAATATAACGATACTTGTGCAAGTATGTACCAGAAACGCGAAAGCACTCCGACCGAAAGAAATTGACATTCTGCAACGATTCCGTCTTCTGCACTTCATTCACTTCAATCAGAATAATCACGTTCGTATCACGGTTACACATGACTTAATTAGATTCAGATTCAGATCAACGAGTTTAAACCTCTCAGATATATTTATAATATGTATAGAGATCGGCATAATATGTATATGTATATATATTTATATTTATATAATGCTATCGACGGGATTTTTCGATTATTTGCAAAAGTATGAAACTCTACGGAGTCCTAGCGCCAACACGCCGAGAGATTCTAATGACAAAGTTTCTTTCTTTCCTATTCGCCTCTCCTCTTTCTTCTCTGCATTCTTTTTCTCTGCTTTATTATACATATATAATTATTTATTACCAACAGGGCGTTAAATATCTCACGCTTTTAATATTTGTTCATACCAAATTTAAAGTTTATGTAAATGAATAACATGTACGCGTGTGTGTACCCTTTACGTGTACATATTTATTACGCATATACTATAGGCGTATCATATATCTGTATGTCATATATTTATATATGTAGAGATAAGTAAAAAAACTTAACGATAATTTCTCTTTTTTATTTTTTTTCTAACTTTATTCTTTATTTGCCAGAAAAAATCTCGCGTTTCATTAAGTTCCTATTTCATCGTGGTTGTATCTTAGCATTGTAGATGCAAGTAAGTGAGAGAAGTTATATGTGCTGAATTCATATGCTCGTCTTTTACAGTATTATGTATAGTGGTTGAACAACAATTCCATAAATCTCTCGCTCACTATCTAACGCGAATTATTTTTGTGTTATGTTTGTTTTCCCTGTAAGCCGACAGACTTTCTCTATTTCCGTTTCTCTTACATAAGCAACGTGCACCGGATGGATCCACACCGGATGGACGGATGCACCGTGCTGAGGCAGATACCGGATGTACTGTTTACCTGTTTTTGCGAGCTTTCTGCAAGCACCTCACTCTATATATGTGTGTGTGTATGTGTGTGTTGGTATGCATCTTCTTCTGTACGTGTTCGATGTACTTCATTCATAATTTATGTATATATATTTATATAATCCACGTACAGAATGCGCACGTGTCATTTATCGGTGGCGATTAATAAAATTCTTCAGAATATCGACGTTCGTTCGTTCCATTGTGTTCACATTTGGGTTTCTTATTTTTTATTCTTTTCTCTACGGGTTCCACGTATTTAGAAAACTTTCTGCGTCATAATTCGGTTTCTATACCTATTTTCGTTATTATTTCATTTTAATATCACTGAGAGCCTGACGGTACGTCGAAGTCGTCAAAGGTCGCATGATCACGATTCAATAACATGCCGTGAGATCATTTAAGTGCAATATTCTACGTACAGAATTTAAATGAAATATTTAAAAAGTTATGGAACTAAAAAGAATATAAAGTAACAATTATTATTTTCAGTTTTCATAA
Organism: Acromyrmex echinatior; assembly: GCF_024713525.1. Classification (NCBI taxonomy): domain Eukaryota; kingdom Metazoa; phylum Arthropoda; class Insecta; order Hymenoptera; family Formicidae; genus Acromyrmex; species Acromyrmex echinatior. The sequence goes on along the minus strand of NC_141860.1, from coordinate 3,563,219 downwards.
TTCGAAAAAGATATTTGAAAGAAGTAATCTGGATCATACTTTGTTAATTATTATTAGTAATGTCAATTAATTTTGTTAAATTAATTCTTTTATAAGGCTTTCTGTAAGATTTATCTTTGTTTATAATGAACAATAATTAATAAATTTAATCAACTATTTTATAATAATTTCAAAGCTAAATTAATTAATCAATTTTTTACATAAAATTTATCAAGCGTCTATTAAAATATATAGTTTACTAAAATTGGTGTCCGTGATATTATCACAATTATAAAAATTATCAAACTAATTTTGCATTTTTTATATAAACTCTTTCTTTATCGTATCAAATAAATAGTCAAATAATAAATCTTTAGTTTTTCTCTTGTTTGTATAATTAAATAACGAACTAAACAACGCTTTGTCGCTTCGTCGATCACGCGATACCTTCAAGATTGCAGAGTCACGTCGAGATAAATTTGGATACTATCAACATTATTATTTTAATATTTTTTTAAGTTTTGCTCTAACTATGTGCACTTCTAGTACCATATTTGACGACATTAGATAATAATTATCTCTCGCATGCGATTATACGGTTTGCCATGTACCTAAGAAGAGTCTTTTATTATCACCTGCCATTGAATGCTATCAGACGAGTCGCAGAATATTAGAATTATTGTTATCCTTATTATTATTCTTATCCCGATATTATTATTATATTTATTATTATGACTACAATCGGTATCGTTATTAGCATTATTTTTATTATTATTATACAATTATAATTTAATCGGTTTTGTGTTTTCACGTTTAAATTAGCACTTTAAAATAATTCGTCCATATTTATATCGGATTATACGATTGATTAATTTATCGTTTACGAACTTGGTCATCATCCCTTTATATTAGAAAGTCTGTGAAGATTAAAAGAGTCCCATTATTATGCTTTCATACATATACGACGTTCTCTATACATGTATATTAAGTAGCACACATTATACATGCACATTTTGTGTCTTTTCTTTTTTTTCTTTCGTTCATTTCTCTCTCGTTCTCTCTATCTCACTTTTTCTTTATCCTTCTCTCTTTACTTCTTTCAAATATTCATATATATATATATATATATATATATATATATATATATATCGATACATTCACGTATTCTCTTTCTGAGCTGCATTTACATATCACATATTATATTTTCTATTCACTTATTACCATGAATATAAAATCAGATGATTTTAAACTTGATTTTTAAACTTGTCTAGTTTGATTCTATGTTAATTTTTAGATTTTGCAAACAAACAATTTAAGAATTAGAGGATTAAATTTGATATTGAATTAATTGATTTCACACTGAACAAACGCAAGATCCAAAATATTATTTTCAAAATTAAAAAAAAAGGGAAGGAACTTAATATATTAAAGCGATAGGATGATATTTTTATGTGTTAAATGCGGTTCTATATTTTCTTTCTACTTGCGTTAACTGGTTTTTTTTGGATCCGCAAAATTAGTTATCGTCAGACTGGCTAAGTTTTTTTTTTCGAAATATATTTATCATAGAAAAACATTTTCATGAATATTTAATCTTATTTGCGCGTACACTCACGCACACACACGCGCGCGCGCACATATTGTAATCGCTGAATTTTATTACGATCTTCTTGCGGATCTTCTTGGATCATGTCGATATTTGTTTATCTTGAGACATTCGCTAATACCAGCTGAACTAAAAATAAGTTTTTCTTAGATAAATTGTAATTATATTTCTCAATAATCTTTTAATTTTTTCGAACATTAAAATCAAGTAAATTTTATTTTATTTCAGTAAAACGATATAAAAACAGGGTATATAAAAAATAATTTAAAAAATAATTCTACGAACCAATATTAGCGAATTGATTGATAGTGTTCCTTTTCGTATCGCATTCATTCTCATTGATTCTAATTATGAGTCGCTTTTATAGCAACATTTATACGCGATACGATATACAATTGAGTTTTTAAAGCACTTAAGGGAAGAAAATATGCGATTATATCATTAACATTGCGCTCACGAGATCCTCGGTGATCCTTTTTCCTTCTCTCTTTCTTTCTGTATCTCTCTCTCTCTCTCTCTCTCTCTCTCTCTCTCTCTCTCTCTCTCTTTCTCTTGTTTCTAAAATAATATTTTTATATCATTTTAGAAGAGACAGCATAATTCTGATTCAAATATGATTTTCCTGGACCTGGAAATAATTAATGTCATTGAAGATATTAACTACCAATTATTCCAACTCTCTTGAATTATCCTTTTATTATTAATTTTTATTATTTTACATTACTATATATATATATATATATATATATATATATATATATTATATATATATATATATTAGACAATATATTAAAGCGATTGGATAAGTCTGTAGTCTTTTCTTTGGAAAAATTGATCTTATTATATATTGTTGAATTTTTAATCGCTGAATAATACAAACAATTTCGATGATTAACGCCCGTTCATTCACCAAGGATCTTTATATGCCGATCACGCTGGAAAATCAATCATTCTTTCTTTTTTTCATTTCATTCTTTCTCTCTACGTGAATTTCTCCGTTCCATGCATACATTTTTTCGAATTAGCTACTTACATTAATTATACGTTACGTAGTGGCAATATTTATTTTACTTAGCCGATACACGAAAATTACGCAAACAAGTACAGACCAGCGCATTTGAAATCAATCGAAATATTTAAGAAACGAAGTAAGTCAGCTCTTTCTTCCAACAACATTTTTCTCGAAAGTTGTTTTTGACAACAAAAATAAATAAATATAAAAATCAAAGTAGCGAAACAAGAATAAAATGCTTTGTAAAGAAATATATTATCTAGTGACATGATTATCGCAATAGCTGAATTGCATCGCTTCTCAAACTTATCGATTCAATTATCTTACATCTATTCACTCAGTCTTTCACTTTCTTTCCCTCTCTTTCACTCATCGGATATATACATTTATTTACGTATAGATATATCGTAATATTTATACGTGTTGGGAAAAAAATGTACATTTATGTACACCTACATATTTTCGTGGGTGTTTCCTTAAAACACCTCAATTGGCAGTATGTTAAAAATGTCTTTATATATAATATAATGATTCTTTTTTTTTTTTTATTACGTACTCACACGTACTCACTCTTTTCGGATACGTGTGCTTGTTTAGCAAGCTCTCGTTTTGCGAATGATTCTCTCGAGTTTTTTCTATTTTTTTAACTCTCTTATCGTCCGTCGTATAAACGTACGATTGACGACGAAGTTTGAAGACAAATTAATTATGTAAAGTGATGTTTCTCTGTTTATTTTTCACGAATCGCGCGCGCTTCGATAATTAGCACACTTATTGTTAATATTACAGTAATGATAGTAAACAGCGTTAGTAGCGACGATAGTAGAATAGTTTAGTAATAGTAGTTGTAGTAATAGAATAATAGTAGTAGTGATAGTAGTAGCAGCAATAGTAGTAGTAATAGTAACAGTAATAGTAGTGGTAGTAGCGGTAATAAATCGTAATATAGTAGTAATGGTAGTAGCAGTAGTTAGTAATAGTGTAATAGAGTGAAGTAGCTGTTTTTCATCTCTTTTTCTGCGGGTGTTAATTTAATAACGGTATTAGCAGTGATAAGTAATAAGTATTGTAATTCAAATATACGCAGTAATTTACAGGAGTACTTTTGAAAACTGTGTGGTAAGAATTATTTATCTCTCCGCGTCATTGATTCTCTTTCTCTCTTTTCCTTTTACGCCTCTTCCCTCTCCCGTTATCTCGTGATAATTATTCATCCTTCTGCATTTCAAATGCGCATTTCTCAATCATGGTCCTCATTTCCTGAACTTTTTCCTAATCACTGTTGATTGGCACTAATCGCGAAGCAACATCCGCGCGAATTAACGACGACGTTTACGTTCGCTTTCTTCTTCCTTCTGTTCCTTGAGTTTACCCTTACGATAACTACAATCGTCTCGCTTTTCGATTTCACAAGAACCGCGATTGTAAACAATATTGGTATCTCGTAACGGCGGTTCTTGCGCGTCTCTCTATTTCTCTCTTTCTCTCTCTCTCTCTCTCTCTCTCTCTCTCTCTCTCTCTTTTTCGGCGAAGCGATTTCTAATTATTTGCATTTGATTAGGATCTCGAGTTCATCGGATTTTGTCAATGGCAAAATGGAGCTGACTTAAATCCTGGCAGAATTATTAGAATCTTTTGTTTCGACTTTTAATCTAACTTCTAATTCTATTAATTCTTTTCTTATTGGTTTCTTTATTCATTATGAAATATCCGTTTGGCAGTGCGTTCTGTTCACACGGCTGAATTTCCCGACGAATCGTCCAACGATGCTTACAGCGAAGCGAAGAAATACAGATTTTCAGATCTCAAAATAAAACATCGTCATTTCAAATTATTTTGTTTAATTTTTTAATTTTCAAAATTGAAAGTGACGATGTAAGCTTTATCGAATCCTGAAACTACATAATTACTATTTCATGTTTCCATTCTCTCGCTTCAGTTTCCCTCAATAGTCCTTCAATTGTCGTCGTTGAACAATTAACATTATTTAATCGGTGCGACTTAATTTTCACGAGTGAAAATGGAATGATTCGGTACATTAGTCGCGAATTCCGACTAATTATGGGCGAAGGGGATTTTCTTATGCATACACGCACAAGATCATACGAACATACATACATACATAAATGCACACGCACGTAAGAGAACGTTTCGTGGTGGATCACAGCGCAATTCGGGCGTTCGATGAGTCTCTCCTCCGGAAAATCGTATAAAAAGTAAGTCTTCCTCGAGACGGTCTTCGTTCGATCAAGTCGAGGTAAGATCGAAATATTAACTCGCGAATATAATATCAGAGGATTTCGAGCTCTCCCGGAACGTCCGCTCAATTAATCAATCACTGTCATTCACGAGGAGTTTCACTGCAACCTACCACCTTGTCTCTCGACGTAGCCGTCGCTCGCGATCTCGAGAGATCCATCTTCGCTTCATCGTGCGTCGTTCGCACCAATATAGAGCGTCTTCGACTATAGCGAAGACGCTCCTACTATTGAATAAAATTAATCTTTCAAATCCCTCGCATCAGGCGATCGTTCGTTCCCGATACTTCTGATCCGATCTCTAGGCTCTAAGATCGGATCTTCGAGATTTGTCGAGCTCAGCTATTTGATTGCACCTCGATCAATTCGTAGAATCGCGTACGTCGCACTCTTCCTCGTTCGCGGATTCATGCGACGTCAATATATGAGTGATAGTTCCGCCGATTTCTCCTGTGCGCGAGAAATCGATTTTCTATATGTATTTGCTGACCCTGTTCAGTCGCCGTATTCAGCCACCGGAAATCGCTCCGAATATCGTCCGCCTGGAATCGTTTGCCTTGTTTTCAACTTAGATCTCTTTCGGTTCACCGCAATGCCGTAACTGGAACAACTCCTTCATGAAGCTGTTTTTCGGCCAGTCGAAATCTGGAGGAAACCTCCATGAGCTTCGTCGATCGCGGCTCTTCCGTTACTTTCACATCGAAATCAACGCGCGTCCCACGTGGACGACTATCATGCGCAAACCCTGAGACGCCTGGGGGCGTCCACGTCACCGGACCACAGTCCTATTTTGACTAGCACCAATCGTCCTCGTCACTGTTCGAGTACTTCGATCTGCTCAAAAACATTATTCGTTTAATCAGAACTCATTATTATAGTTACAAGCAAAGTGGATAGATTATGTATTTAAAATGTGTTGACAAGTGTGGATTAAGACAATTGTAAACTACATAATCTAATAAAATCAATGAACTTTAGAATATAAGCTTCTATTGTATAATAACTTTTAACGACACTGTTACTTAAGAGTTACAGACTAGAGGTCTTAAAAAAAGCACTTTAAGAAAAAGTAGACAAAAATTAATAAATAGTAAGAATAATTAATTGTAATAATGATAAAGAATGAGGTTATTCGAAATAGAAGTGGTAAAATCTTCTTACCTAGGTGCTCTTTGCTTGGATTGCGGTTGTGGTTTGTAACCGTTGGGCACCGGGCTGGGTAGTAGACGACCGCGACTGATCGCGACAATCTGCTCGAAGTTCAACGGATGATGATTCGATTGCATGGAAGATGGCATGTACGACGGCGGATGTGGATGCTGCAGAACATGATCGAATACAGGTCCCACTGGCACGTGAGTCAGTCCACTCGGTGCCATGCCATGCGGTCCGTGAGTAGGCGAGGCATTCAGCTTGGGGAAGTTGATGTTGGTCAGTTTCAGCTGTAGAGTCGATGGCTTGTTCGGCGTCGGGGGCAGCCGGCGACCCTGGCCTCTTCTCGCGACCAGCACTGGATAGCTATGTTGATACGGATGATGGCGATGATGACGCGGACGACCATTGCCTATCGGGCTCGGGCTCCTCGAACGCTGCTCCAGACTTGTCGTGCCATAATGGCCACCACGTTCGATCCTGTGAACCGGACTTGGCGACCTCGCCGGACTCGTCGACGCGCTCCATAGATCTAATAATTACGTTTATTAAAATCTTCTGTCTGTGTGCGCATGGCACAATACAGGGGCTTTAGCCCCGTCATTACGGAGCTTTTTCGACATACGGCGCAAGGGTTGCTCGACAAGTAACTTGTAAGCATGTGTTGAAAAGCCATTAGGAATCTGACACGAATATTAGGGACCGGACAATTTTCGGATGTTACCAATTTTCAATATTACTGATCGTTTGATTGTCTAATTAAAGGACTTACGATAAAATAAAATTAATCTAGATTTAATCACTCGATCTCTGTGCGAAATTCGAAGAGCTCGATTTATCGGAAAGGATTCAGGATTGACGAATAAATGACTATTAATATAATGTAACTCTATTAATATTGATTAACTCTTTAGGACTAATTATAATTTCTTGTTCAAGGAAGAATATCAACTATATTTATTAAATGTGTAGTAATGAAAATTTAATTTAATAATGGAGTACATTCCTATAATATTTTTCTTATTTCTACATTTTGCGAAATTAATCATTATGACTCGGAATATAATTTTTGAAAATTAATAAAAAATACCAAATATATGTGCTAGTTATTTCGAAATTATCAAATCCGAAGGAGGATTAATGTAACATGCTTGTAGTATTTTGTGTTTGTAATGCTGTGAAATCACTCGAATCAGTATAATGCAAATACATGTTGGTGTCGGTGCTCTAAATATTAACTGTGTTCAAATTCTATGAGGCATCTAACGTAGCATGCGCATACATTCTATACTAATTATTAAATTACGGGTGCATTATATATCAATAATCGTGATAATTTTATAACAGTTGCGTTATCTTAACAGTGTGCAAAATCCTCTATTTTTCTAATTCTTGCAGACAAACTAAATTATGCTCAATATAGCATTTTATAATTCATATCGTTACGCCCGAGCGCCGTTTATGAATTCATTTGTGATACACTCCTATACTGGTAATGAAGGAAATTGATTTAGGCGATTATAATGATTTTATGTGGAATTCCATGTAACACAACAGAACATTATTTAACGAAATGCGATGACTAATGATTAAAAAAAGCTGTGAACAACGCGTACAAAATCTGATAAGATTCTCAGATAATTTTTTGTTTATCATTTAATTGTTTATCAATTCTAAAGATCATGTTTTTATTTCATATCACGATTGTCTCGTATCAATCAAGTACCATAAATTGTGAGGAGACACAAGGACGTAACAATATAATTATTTAAAAAGTAGGATTTCAAAACTAATTAAACACGCTGATGTGTAAAAACACGATTGACATATAAATATTGTCTTTTAAATCATATATATCGCGTTAAGTATTTATAAAATAAGATTTGTGGATTGCTTTTAAGAACTGAACACACTATGAAAATAATTACACATTAACATATTAAGATATTATTTTAACGATCCAATATAGGATATACTACCTACAACGATCGATTAGTCAATTTTCTTGATTGATAAAGCTACTTGACAATCTCAATGGCATTTCTAATGTAAAAAGCATCGAGTAACAACCAGAAAAGAAACGCTTTTGATGAAAACGTGTTGAACATTGATGCCATATTAGTGTTGTACATATTAATTGTTTGAAAACTTCTACTGCGTTGATATTTCGTGATGTCTGTTGCATGTGTTTGTGTGTGAGTATACGTGTGAATGCGTATCATTGTAAAACGAAACAAAGAAATAGTGAAAGCCAAACGATCGTATTGATTATGTAGTAACATCATAATTGCATCGTGGAGACAAGGGAATGAAGAAGAGGAGAGTTGTGAAAGAAATTACCATCGTCGTAATAGTCGCAGTGGTCGTAATAGTCTGTGTAGGCGCATAACAGAACAGAACGAAGAAACGTATTACATCGAGTATCACACAGAGCTTTTCTGCCTCGAGTAAAATCAACATTATAGCAACATTCATGTTTTTTTATAAAACCGTGACCACGAACTCTCTTTCGTTGCTTCCGCTGAACGCCAAACAGATTGTAATCTAACTACAAAATTTAGCAATTGATAATTTTCAAGAATGCAATAGAACGGTAAATAATGGCGCTATTTTCGTGACTTCTGAAACGATAAATATATCACCAAGCCGGTTGGAGATAATCATAATTAATAATAATTAATAATAATTATATAATAGAAATAACACCAAGAGAATGAAGGTATATCGGTGATACGGTGATAGAGTAAATACAAGGATGCTGTGTTCGCAGTATTCCAGGCTGATAAAAGACAACGAGATAGAGAAACCGGTTGGGGATGACTAACACGAAACAGAGTTCGCTGTCGTGGTTCCGTGAAAAAGACTTATCGTTGCACCGTCGTGGCTTTCGCTGGTCGGAATTATCGCCGGTACGTCGTACCTCGTATCCTATGCCGATGATTATATTGTGACGCATGGGGATGATGAGTGTGCCTTTGTATCTCGACGACGTTGCTAACGGTGTCGCTAAATCCTGGTCCGTCGTGGTAATGACCATGATGGTCGTACCGGCCTTGTCGCCTTGGCGATGGCGATCTAGGCATTATTGGCGAGTGTCTTCTGCAAATTATGACAATAACAAATGAGAAAATCGCGACACGTCGTGTAGTACGTACAAACCAGCTAATACGTTAGCCATGTAACGATAAGTATTGGAAAATCAAAGACATCAGTGTCTTTGAACATCGTCCTTGATTCAGTAGTTTGGAATATACTAAAGTTTAATTTCTTCGAGTTTAATGTTATATAATATTTTACTGGAATATATCTTTCATTAATTTCTCATTTTATAATTTTAAATACATTAGACTTTCGAATTTCATTCGTTTCTCAAACACAGTTGAAAAATTTGTGTTACATTTAATACATCTCACGTGTCCTAAACGGTCCACTCAAATTTTTGTGTTAATTTTACATAAAATGAATACATTACTACAAATATTATGTACAACAGTTAACTCAAAAAACCGTGATACAATATAAGCAAATTAAAACTAAAAACTACTAAAGTAAAACTATATATTTTTCTAGTAAAATTAGCATTTATGACATGTTAAATTAATACATATTTTATGTTCATTTATTTTAGAATTTATGTTTTAAAATACATTATTTTTATTTCTTCACTTACTCAAATTACATTATTTTGACTAAAAAACGTTAAATATTAATTTAACATAAATTATTTATATAACATAATTATATTGTATTAAATTAACATTCGAATATGTTAAAAATTTAACACAAAATTTTTTTAACAAGGACTTGAGTGAACCGGTTTTTAACACAAATATTTAATATTTATAAATTACAATATTTTTACTGTACACATACATGTACGAATAAATTTGCACGCAATGTGTACGTACATATATATATATATATATATATATATATATATATATATACAGCGCGATTTTTTTCTCGAAATTTCTTTTGTTTACATACTACACCCAATACCTTATACTTGGTGACCGTGAACGTCTAGAGAGGAGCGCCGAGGGATGCGGACGAAGAACTCTATCACCAGGATGCGTGAGACTCTCGAGGCTACCAGCACGCGAGTCGGACGGTATGACGTCTTGAAGCTCCTAAACGAGAACAGACTTTCGACTTAGTAGTTTGTCTGCGTAATTCAGAATCGGATTGGGAATCGGGGAGTCGGGGTGTTGCCGGTTCTTTGTCTTTAGCAATATCACGCTGTCAATTTGCGCGTTCCGAACAAGGAACTATCGTAATACGACTATCGAGATGCCTTTTGTCTCCGGAATTTAAAAGCAGACGCACATTTGACTCATTTATATTAGAGACCTATGATTAATTAAATATTCATATGCATAATGTAGTGAGGAATACGAGCAATTTAGATCAATCAAAATAAGAATCGAATAAATTTAACTTATTTTTTTATTAATAAAATTAATAGCATTGGTAAAATTTTACATTGGCTACCAATTTTATTATCACAAAATATCACAGTAATTTAATATCATGGTGATAATTGCATCGATCAATTACACGAGAAGAACACAAGATAAAATTTATGTGTAAAACGATACTTTTTTAGACACGTGCGATCTGCTTCTCTTTGTAATTTTTAGCGTACACTTTTGTGACTAACAAAGTTAAATATAGCTTCGCAAAAAATCAGGAGAAATTAAAAGATAAAGCAGAATAAGAGTAATTCACACACAGAGATACATACATATGTGTGTGTTGAATGGCATGCAAATTAGAAAAGTCTCGCTCATGCACATGCACTCGGTAATAAGTTCCGCTTAATTGGCAAAAGGAAAGTATCCGTTATCTTCGAGACGGGAGTCTCTCTCGCAAGAGTGTGCTATCTTACTTACTTACCAGGATGTGGACATAAAGAATCAAGATAAAACATTACAGTTGAGGAGAACGAGGCAGTCGTGCGAACGTGTTGACTGCTTCGTTACTCCAGCGATAATCCTAAGGCCGAAAGCAGCAAGGGACAAGGGGGTGGGAACTGTTCTATGCATCGACACGAGAAGAGTCGCTAAGATCTTTCGGGTGACATATGTGACTATTTCTCTATGTAGTGTTCACGTTAGAGCGTTGTCTTTCTAGGTGTCGTTATTATTTACAGGAGCACTAACAACGAGATCCAGATCGATTCGGCCAAGACCGATTCTTTCAGCGAGCACTGAAGGAAATTTAGACAATACTGATAAGTGAGAGCATACAATCCATCCAATGTAAATTAAAATTTCATCCAATTCTACTGCGAATCGGTCTTCAGCGCTTAAGATCACGACATCACGGGCAATACCTCTCGATCCGCGCGATATTTCTTGAATAATTATCCTTTCAGGATTGGAAAATTTAAAACTCGGATTGTGGTAGAGAACGTCGATTGGCTGGCTTATCTAAGACGATTTGTCCTAATCTAATTTAAACATAAATATTTTCGGTTTGTCTAGCGGAGATTTAATTGTTTTTTGAAATCTAATTTTATACTAACGGGACTTTATCTAAGAGCGTACTTTATCTAAATCTCATTACAAGAACTTTTTGGGAGATCACATTTTCTAAAAATACTTTTGGTGACACAATTAATTACAATACTAAGTGCGAGATAGCATCCTAATTTAGACCAATGTAGCAGAGCAAATTCGCCATAAGAGACGAAATTGTAATCTAGAATTATTTTCAGATAAAATAGAACAATCTACATGATCTATATTCGATTACAGGATGTTTCTGAGTTTTCATTACCAAATTATTAAAATTTTTACGCATTATACCGATATCAACAGTAAATGCTTTGATGTATAGATAAGGATATATTATAAGGTACTATTAAAAAGAGATGAAAATAGTGATAAATATGATTTCTAACGCAAAAATCTGTTTTTTATATTAAATAAATAAATTTAATGGAATAAAAATTGTGATATTAAGAATTTTAAGCATGACCGTATATATGAATACATCAAATACGATAAAGAAAGCCAAGATCGGTCAAATTTTGGATGTACAAATAATACATTATATATTCTTTTTTTTTAATCAATTAAATTTCTTACTTTCTTTACTTTTTTTTTTTAATTTAATTTAGGGGATTGTTAGCGTTTCAGAATGATTGTGTTCTGAAACAGAATGTTATCGGCTCGCAATTCTATCTGAAATAAATTGATTTAAAAAAAAAGAACATATAATATATTATTTGTAACACCTAAAATTTGACCGATCTTTCTTTATCGTATTTGAAAAATTGATATATTATCATTCCGAATTTATCAATTTTAATCAAAATGATCAAAGATAATATCATGTTTTTTAAATCAAAATAACGTCAATTCCAGAAAGAAGGCCAAAAATCTCAAGGAAATAAGAGCATTTTGGTTCAGAAACATCTTGTACTTGCTACGAAACTAACACATCTTAAACGTATCGTATACACGATAATCACGATTAATATGTGACCACATCTCGAGCGAGATAACGGACAGAGTCTTTTCCGGCTTCTTTTATCACAATCTACTTCCAATAGGGTCAAAGGAGAAAGGACATTCTCGAACAACCGAGGAAAATCTTTTGATCTTGGATCGAGCCGACACCTTGTGGTAACGGATCGAGGAGCGAGGTGCGTAGGTGTTCTGGTGTTGGTAGTACGAGGGTGGTCGGTGGTCATGATGATGGTGATGGTGGTGGTGGTAGTATTGGTGATGGTCATAGTATTGATCATTGTCGGTATCGTAGTAGTATTGGTCGTGATGGTGATGGTCGTGGTAGTAGTTGTTTTGATCATCCCGCTGGGAGGGCACCTCGGCCAGCAATGGCTCTAGCTCGGGGGCGCGATCCTCGCCATTAACTACGAGTACAACCCCAGACCCACCCCCTCCCTGGCTACTCTCTCCGCTGCTGCCTAGTATATCGTACTGGCGAGACATCTTCCAGTTCACCTTTTTGTTTCTGAAATCAAAGTAACCGCTATCCTGGTATATTCTTGACAAAGAAATATGCTGACAATAAATAGACTAAACATTACTAAACAATATAAAATTATTAACTCTTTCCCATAATTTACGAAGCATCAATTTTGAAACCCATTAATCCAGTTATCGTGATACAATTACATGAATTTCAATTTTCCTATGTTCTTCTCTTACTTTAAAAGTAATATAACTAAGAGAATTAAGTTTTTTCGAAAAACAGGAAAAAAACTATTTTTTACAATATCATTTTATCTTAAATCTTCCCTAATATTTTTTTAATTTGCATTTTACTTTAAAGCACGTAAAAAACTGCACACCTGATGCTACGCTGACGTCTGTGCTCGGCGGCTGCGAGAACGCCTAAGGCCCCTTCCTCCTCATCCGTGTGGTCTCTGTGTCGTTCGTGCTTCGCTTCTATGGCCGGTCGCATCACCGGTTCGAGGCTGTTCGCTCTACTTCCAGCTCCGTGATTATTTCCGGTGTGATTTACCGCCGCCATGTCCAGCAAGCAGTTGAAGAAGGCCGATGGCTAAATTGCGAAACGTGCGAAAGCACACTAGCTATCAGAGCTGATCGACAGGGATCTCATTTTTCGATCAACAATTTCTTTCTTTTCTTTTTTTTTTGCGCTTTTATTTCTTCATTTTTTTTTTAAGTTTCTTTGGCATATGTATATAAATAAACTATATATACATATATGTACAGGCACATACAGGCTTTTTTTTCTTAGCGTTACCTCTCGTCGGTGGTCTCTCGAAAAATCGTGGTAGAATGTGAGACGCTTATAAAGATCGGAAGCATTCAAAGTCGAGAATCAACAGTGTAAAAAACGGTGAGAAAGATTCTCAGAATAAAGAGGCGGCCATGCTAGAGAAAAGGCATGCCGTGATGGTGCGTTTACTTGTGTCCATTTTACGGTAAAATTCTTCCATATCTCGAACTATTATACGTTCGAGAGAACGTGTGTGAATGCAAGAATTGCAAAAAACAATAGCGTAAACGGTATTGCAGCGAGACAAATTTTGTATTGCATCGCAAAGCCTGTATATGTTGATCGAGACTGTTATGTATATAAAAAAAAAGAAAAAGAAAAAGAAATGTCATTCCCCTTTTTTCCCTTGTATACGAAAGTGTTACAAGTAGACACAAATGCGTTAGTAAGGAAACGCGGTTAATTTGAGAGACGTAATAGTACTGCAAGAATGCAATTGTTAGTAAGCATGCAAACGGATGAAGTCCCGATGTTCTACCTTAGTTCTGCACATGTTCTATATATAAGTAGTAAATTTATTTAAATATTTTAAACAATTTAGACATTACAATAATAGAATTTCTTTTTGTAACTTTTTGTAACTTTTCTTATTGTCGCGAGCTATTGCGGATAATTTATTGTATTTTATATTGTTATATTTATGAGGTAGAACACGGATAGTTCATTCCGCAAAGATCATACAAATATGCCAAATAATCGTGGATAAAATTGAAATCGGTTGCTTAGTATGCAAAAAACGGGTCTAAGTAGAAATATATTCCAAGGTTGAGGACTCTGGAACATACCGCTATATGAGATGTCTCAAAATCATTGTATGTAATAACAATTATTTCAGTCTTTAATTTTCGTGAAACCGATAAATCTTTTATCATTTATCGCTTTAACAACTGCCATTTTTGGGACATCCTGCATATATCGGATGCTTATGTCAGTGCTTGCTAAATCTTGTAAAAACAGGAGCTGTATCTATCGAAAGACACTTAGAATGCAAATAAACGAGGCGGATAAATCGTTTTTCGTCTATTGAGCTACGAATTGCTTGTTGTGAGCTCACGAAAGGAAGTGATCATCAATGTTTACGAAGTATTTATCAACATTTATATACTTTTCGTAAGCATCGTCGAACACGCCCGGTTGCTCGCCGTATTCGCGAATTACAGGAGCAATTTATAGAGATACTTGCAGATTTTTTGGTGGATAACTTATTCGCCAAAAGTTGAATATGTTGTTATTACATTGAAAGATACTTAATTTACTATATCACAGATTTTTAAGATTGGTTTATCTTGTATCAGTGCACGTTAACGCGTGTGCATGTGTATACAATATAGAAAGTGTGTCAAATGACGTGTAACGTGTAACTGAAAGAGCGGAAAATTGCTCTAGAAAGCGGAAAACTGTTCTAGTAGTAGAAAGCGATCGGATAAGTTGGGCAATACTACGAGTCTACTACTGAAATCACTGATCAAAAAAGTGCCTATTTATCTCCTCTACACTACTGCGGTAAAACTCGTAAGAAACCAGAAAAAAAAAAGAATCTTTTCGACAATAGCTAGCAGGAGCGTTATCATCAGTTGCCGCATTAACTTCGCACCGTAAGAAAAAGATATTTTTGGGATTATCTAATATCTAAGAGAAGAGAAACGAGAAACTTTAAGTATCAAATCTTCACAGCATCTAAATTTACTTGCTTAGATATTAGATAAGCCTGAATCTGTTTTCTTAAAATCAAGAGGCAATCAATATCCGCATGTAAACAATACAATGCAAAAATTTTCTAATAATAAAATTAATTATATGACTTTTAGATAATTTTATTACTATTATATATATTATATATAATTAGGTATCCATTATTCCACCAATAGTTCAATGACTAATAATCTTTTATTATTAGAAATTTTATATTATTTGAACTTATAACGAGCGCGAAGTTGAAATGCTTAGAGCAATGTGATTCCAATTTCTACTTTAAAAAATTCGTATTGAGCTAAATAAAGGAGAGATATTTGTCAAACGCTCGTGAGCAAAATGGACAGTTCAGTAGAATGAAAAGGAAGTATCTACGTCACGCTCTAAAAAAATTGGATATTACCAAACTATACGTTTAATTACTATAATCGAAAAGAGGCTTGCTTGGCAAGAAAAGAGTGTATAAGTCTAAGAGGCATTTATCGTAGATTGAGGCAAAAGGCGGGCTATATATATGAATATATTATATACGTTCGAGAATCGATTATCTCGGGCTACTTCTCGTTCTAAATAGACTCAAGAAATGGAGCTCTATAAGGTCATTTACTTACACATAGCTATACCGGTATTGCCGGTCGACAAAGAGCCGATTCTACACGCGCGTACACGTGCGTATATAGCAACGTGTTACTCACGTGTCGGCAACAACACGACGACTAAAACAACTCTGACAACGTATCATAATCATATATATCACTGCGGGAGCCGCTCGCACGCGCGGGATCTTGAAAGTTATATGGACAAGAGATCATCTTCCCTTTGTGATATATAGATTGAAGTGAGAGCTATTCTTCGACGTTATCCTAAACTAGTTTGACAAAAGAAACGTGCGATTAGAAAAAGAAAAAAGCCTCTCCGTAGAAAGGCACTAAGTATCTAAAGACTAGCTCGTGTGCGAGCCTGATTAAAGATCTATTAGGAATTATGTATCTATGATAAGTGCCTAAGTAAGATAGACTAAAATGTATTGCCGTGTTAATGTATAATATGCGAAACAGCTATTCATTTTCTCGCTACCTTTCATCATTAATTAAATTTTTTATATGAATATTTTGCATCCTTTTATGCGCAATATAATGAATAAATTTATTTTATTCATTTAAACTTCTTCAAAATGTACAAATATACATTTTCCCTAATTTCAAACCACGATTTTATAGCTTCATATATTATAATCTTAATTTTTTTTTAATATATGGTAACTTGATATTACGTTGAAATTTTATATATATATATATATATATATATATATATATATTTATAAATATATAAAATTTTATAATATAGGTTGTGTTCGCTTTTGCGTTTACAACGTTTTAAGCGTTGTTTCATTCTTGTTGTTTAGTAAATATTAAACACAATTGATACTCATGAGCTGTGAGCGGCGAAAGCGAACGCAGTCATAGCAATAGAAGTTTATTTTGAAGTTAAAAATTAATTTAAAAATATAATTCTACAGTTTTATCACGTGCATACTCAACTTCGTTAAATATACTTGATATTGATAATGATTTTATATGACTATATTGATGACAATAGCTGTTTCGCTACGCCTTTAGTAATGTGTACATGTGTAAATGATTATATTAATATTATAATAAATAAAAGGCTACTTTACATAAATGAAAGAAAGGTCGAAAAAGTAATCGTATACACTTATAACGAGTAAAAAAAATTGTGTGCAGTGTAAAATAGAAAAAAGACATACCAGAGGCGCATTAATTTTATTATAAGTAATAAAAAATAAAAATTAATTTACAAGTTATTTCGCGCAATGTATTTCACGTACATATTTTATGATTTAAAATATCAAAGAAATAAAAAAAGTTATCAAAATATATAAAAGAATTATTTATTTTATTATCTTAAAGAAAAAAAAAGTAATTGTAAATTGCATTACGTGAGACACTTTGCATATGCGCGATGCATTTTTTTGCATTCGTGTGTGCCTCTGAATAATGTGAGAGAAGAGTGAAGTAGAAAAAATTGGACTGTGAAAAGTGTTATTTTAGAAAAAAATGAATTATATGCTGCAAAAGATTCGTTTCTTTTTTTAAAGTAGTAATGAATTATTTTTATGAAAATATTAGAGTTAGATATCGATAAAAAGATCGAAGAAACTTTTGCAGTATTAATGCGAATCAGACGAATGTGGTTAAAATTTAAAAACACAAATTGTACAGCCAAAAGAAAAACAAAACAGTGTTAAGATAAGATAATAATAAGTAAGATAATAAGTAAGAGAAAAAGTAAGTACTACCGCCTGGGCTGCAGGACTTTGCCCAGCATTATCGTTATCGATAAGATCGTTATCGTTCTGGAAAATAAAGAGAAAAGACACAAGGAGATGATTGAAAATTATGTGAACATCCTTCTGGTTTGAGTATATTTAAAAAAAATAATATTCAATCAATTATTTATTACTGTGTGCAAATTAATTATTACTGCTATTCTTTAGATGTCATTAATCCGTTTACTTAAAAATTCCTAATTATTTTGTTGTTCTAGAGATACAATTAAAAAATAATAAATATTGTGTTCTTTGTTATCTAATAATCTAATTGAAATCCATTCAGTATTTTCAGGCTTTCTATGATATACAAATATTGTTATCCAATCGATCTACTGATTGTCATTAAATTAAATTTTATTGATATAAATATAACTTTCTTCAACATCGATCTTAAAAGTGATTTATATTAATAAATTATTTAAAACATATTAATAGCAATCGGTAGATCAAAAGCAGATAATCTATATTAATTACTTGCACAAATTTCGAGATACAATGTTCAAGTAATATCACATCTAATTGTTTCTACAAACATTGACTTAGCTAATATAAATAAAGAGAACAATTGTGCACAAATAATTTGACTAAATAGTTTGTTGTTTCTGTCATCCCATTTTAATAGGATCACACAAGTGGAAAGGCATTATTTTCTTCTTGTAACGTTATTCCTTCATGTATGTATAATTAGATTTATTTTCCAGTAAAAATTTGATAAACTTTTTCGTAAAATATCAAGATTACAATTTAAATATTTAGCAGAATCTAATAAATTTAAATTAATTCAAGTATATCTATCTTTTAAAGATTTCTTCATCTGTACTCGAAAAAGATTCATGATGATATTAAAGCTCCGAGTGACCAAGCTAGACTACATGAGACTTTCAGAAAATATTCTATTCGTAAATTCATTCGCGGGCTGGCCTACCACGAAGAAGCCAATGGCAATCATTCATTTAATTCTTAATTAAGATCCTCCATTTCGATTTTCCAATTCGTTCCTTTGTAGTGATAGTTTAAAAAATCAAGATAGAATCATTTATTTAATAAATATTTATTTATATCGATTTATATCGTACTTTCATTTCACAAACTTGTTTAATAGGAAACAAGAAAATCGAACGAAATTCAAAAGAAAATCGTAAATGAAGGACCACGAAAAAAACTTAATACTAGAAATCCATCTTTAGGACCTGCTATCGTTTTTATGAAAAATATATAATTAATTTGACAGAAGAAAAAAAGAGGCTCACCTGTTCGGCAGGCTTTAGCTGACCAAATTTCGTCGACCTCCAACTTTCGAGTATCAGAAGGCAGACGTATATCTTACCCACGGTGAGCTTGTCTCTACTCAATTCTGAAAAAAATTGCACAATAATTAGATATTGCAAAATATATCTTGTTGAATAGAGAAAAGCGAGTTTTACCTTCATTCCTAGGTATCAAAAGGTCCAACATCTTTTTCGCTTGTAAAGGCCAAATACTTCTGATCGTGTCCCGCAGCTCTTCATTGGCTTGATTCATTTCGTCGGCTGGAATGAAATGAAGAGTTGGATTTATTTGATTAATTGTAACGTAAAAAATAAAAAATAAATATATAATAAGGTATTTAAAATATTGTATATTATTTTCTGATAATGTCTATGCTAAGATGTAATTTTAGAAAATATTTATAAGAATGAAAGATGTTTTTTAAAATATCTTCGACTTCATTACACATGAAAGATACAAGAATTGAAAAAAATTACATTAATCAACAACTGTTTTCTGCAAAATGACAGTAACCATTTCCCTTTTCTATACCACATAAATTTCTATGGACTCACCGCATCGCATTTTTATGCTGAGATTCTCGCGAATAAGAGCGAACAGCGTTGTCGTGAAGTTCACCTTGCCATCACTGTCCACCGGCATATTCATTCTGATAAGCTTCTTGTACGCAAGTCGATTTGGGCACTTGTTGCCAAATCCCAACGGTGGATCCATATTCTTTAGCATATCGTACATCTCCGTGTAGTGGATCTTGCCAGTGGCGTTTGGATCATATTCAGCCCAGATCCGCACAAACTCGTCGAGATGATGTGCACCCAGGATCGACGAGTCCCGCGTGAGATAATCGAAGTTGTCCATGATGACGGCGACGAAGAGATTCAGCATGAGGAATGAGCAGAAGAAGATGAACGACACGAAGTAAGCATAGGCGATGTTGGAGCCGCAACCGTCCTGTTCGGACTTCTCAGCTTTTGGGTCGCAGGGACGGCCCTTTACGCAGGACAACATAATGTTTGGCCAAGCCTCGCCCGTAGCACATCTGAGAAAATCACATATTGAGCATTTTTATTACGCTTTTCATGTCATGTCAATAGAAACAAGAACTGTGAATACTTTAGCAACCTAGCGCATCACATACGCCAGAAAAGCCGCGATTATTATACTAATATTCCCAACCGCATGCAGACTTTCCAATTCTAAGTTAACTGATAACGCTTAACAAAGTTATGAAATTAATAAACTGCAAAAGTTATGGTGACTTGTTATACTTGAGAGTAGATATTTACAGCTGTATAAATTCATTGTTAAGATATATGTATATGTATATATATATATATATATATATATATATATATATATATATATATAATTATATATATTAGGTGTTGGAATTAATTCGTAGCGTTTTACAAGTGATGGGTAGTACTTTCATTAATGTATTTTTTAATGCTCATGTGAAATAAATAACATTCTTTCATTAAAAAACGCTACGAATTAATTCCAACACCTAATACATATAATTATATATAAATTATGTATATATATATATATTACAAAAATTAAAATTTTGTTTTGATTGACTGATTGAAACGTGCCAATTCATTAGAGAACTAACTGATAATAGTTTTAAGTCCAAAATATTTTGAGATTTTAATTAAAAATAAAATTAAATAATAACTTATTACAAGAAACATTTATCTCGTTTTGTGCTGTTAAACAGTCAGAAAATAAGTTAATTTTATTGTGAGCAGATTATATCATAAATATTTAGTCTCAAGTATAATTCTTTTGTACTATACGAACAATCTCAAGTTAGTATTATTAAGCAGCATCTATTTGCAATCGCAAAACAAATTGAATTAAAAAATTACCAAAATTCATGCGATATTTTGGCGAATTATGACATTATGTCTTTTGCAGTGCATATTAAGTTTAGTTTCTATAATCTCCTCAGTTTCTCTACAATCTTCTATTTAAAATTTTAAATGCTTTACTAAATTTCTACATATATATTTCATATTTGCATATAGGAATTATATAGAAATAAAAATTCATTATTAATTATTTTTTAATATAAAATTTGTTTCAAAATCATTGTTAAGAACTAATAATAATTTTTATAATACAATTTTTTTAATCGATAATGTTTTCGTATATTTGCTTCTGAGACTGAGGAGAGCAAGTAATTGGGTTCCAGTTTCTTTGCAAGCGCGGCATGCATAAGGCCTAATATTTTACGCAACATGAAAGGCGAGCTAGATACTGCGAACTTAATACGGCGAACTCAATTCTACATGAGGCTGCTGTGTATTATTCTGTTTGCTCTGAATATGCCATATCGTATAGCCTGATTTTACTTTTGTGCTCGATTTAGTGCTGTGAACTTTACAGTAAAACATGGTTGGATCGAAGCGAAAAGGCCTGCTGTGAACATACATCCGTAAATAATACGAATTAAATAATTAGAAGACTTCGCGACTTTGGGACGCTCAACGTGAGAATAATACATTTAAAAAATGATTTAATATTTTCCGACTGGATATATTATAGTACTAATATTTTAACTTAAATGCAATTTTAATAAAATATCTGAATATTTTTTGAAAATTTTGATATAATTAAATCATCCCAAATCACTTTGGATGCTGTAGTGAAAATATCTAAGAGAAATTAAAATCTTTAAAATTTTTTCATAACTCAGACAAAATAAATCAATGCAATCAACTTATACAATATTTGCGATACATGCCTAACGACACATAAGTGATTCAATTAATTAATTCCTCGTCACGTAGACGTCACCAAAGATCAATCTGCTTTCGCATCACAATCCGAGGAAACTTGGATCGTCTTCCGCATCGTGCTCGTAACAAAATGATAAGTGAGCTGATAGGTAGCTTGCCGCAGGTGTTGAGCGTGAAAGCTCATTCGATTGTTTTGCAAATCGCGCTGATAGTCACGTGGTCAAATTCAATGGCTAAACAGTTAGCTAAATTCCTCTTGCGTGGCGTTACTTACCGAAAAAGTAGCATCAGACCTTGTATGAAGCTTTGGAAATTGTTGTGCTTCGTAATAGAGGTATCAGCATCCAGCTTGATGTTACCGAATACCTGAGACCCACAGAAAGAAGAGGGCCGCAGCCAAAAGGCACAAGCGGCATTATAAATTTGCGTCACCAAATATGCTTTTTTTTTAAATAATAAAGAAATATCAAAAATAATTGGAATGTCCTCTGCTTTCTTTCTTGCTGGATGATCACTAATTTTAATTTTTGTATCGCTTCGATCACGGTTTTGTGTATGCGTGTATAATGAGTATTATAGAATTCAATTCTCTAACTACAGTTTCTCATACTTTTTCTTTCAACAAGTACACGGTGTACTCGAGAGAACTAAGGTATAAACAAAATTTGTGGATTAAAACAAATAATTAAATTACATTAATTTACATCACTAAAAATTCTGATTTCTAAAAAAACTTTATTTTAACAACATTTTAATAATTAATTTTTTGCGGATGATTTCATAGTGGTATGTCAGTTATAAACAAATGTAAGTTTATGAAAAATTATACATTTGCGCGATAAAATATTAACTAATATTTATTGTAAAATTCATTCTCTCAAGCACTACCTTAATTAAAACTTCAAGACTTTAACTTAACGCAGGCATCTATAGGGCTGTTACTAATTAGGATGAGTCACAACAGATTAACACGTCGAGCAGCTTACTCTCATGCCAACAAAGCATTACTCTAGAGGTAATTTACGACGACCATACTTTTATATATATATATATATATATATCCCTTTCAACTTTTCACTCTACGGTCGATGACGTATCTCCCATCAGTATCGCACGAGATCTTTAACGATGCTTCTTGGGAATCGAAAAAGAATGGTGATCAATATATTGCAATTATACTATAAAACTATTTTCCTTTCTAGAAAAATAGTCTTTTGTCATAAAAGATTTAATTGTAAAAACACATTTAACGCAATTTTTGTTTTATAATGATCGATACGAAAGTCTTTCTAGACTTCCATGACATCGTAGATTCCTTTTATGATATTATCCTGCGAAACATCGTAAAAGATCGCGACGATAAACCAGCTGTGCGCTAAAATCATTTCCCTCTCACATACAAAGATAAATTTTGAGCAAACAAATAAAGAAGAATCTCTTTTTACTTTTAAAAGAGAATAAAACCATTAGCTTATTTTAGAAGATGTTTTTATCGTACAAAAGGGAAATGATAATTGGACCAGCCGATAAGTGGCCAGAAGTCATCTCATTCGTCGCCGTCGAACCGGCAGTCAATCTAGCTGCTCGACTCACCGAAAAAGCAACATAAGACCGGCGAAGAAGGACTGAAAGTTGTTGTGATCATCGATCGCTGTTTCCGGATCGTTCGATATATTGCCAAAGACCTGACAACGGACAATTTCAGGGTCACTTAATGGCCACCGGGGGGATCTGCTGTCTGTCACTTAAAATTCCCAATCTGTAAGGTTACGCGTGCCAGAAACTACTTCGAGATCACTTTGACACGCCGTTTCTCACCCGATTCGAAGCTGAGATAATTGCACGGCTCTCGTTTTTAGAGAAATATCTAAATGACGTAGCACGCTAGCGATAGTTCTTTATTTTGTAGATAAGCCATCGATCTTGAAGATCATTGGCCAATTACGTTTTTTAATCAATTAAAGCTGCTCTTTTTTCCGTACAGAATCAATTACCTACAAAAATTTGAAAATCTTTTCTGTGTAAGACAAACAATCTGTTTCTTTCACGTAGAATATAAAATAAGTATTATTCAATTTACATATATTTCTATGTGATAATATTTTTAATCTTGCAAAATTTCTAATTTCATTAAATTTTTAAGTCTTCCTTGAATGATCATGTTACTTCAATCCTGCACCCTTCTGCACATCATCCCCCAAAAATATATTTAAAGGACAAATTCGTAGGAACTTCGTGAGAAATCGAAGCAACGGAAGAGAGGATTCATACCTGCATACCGATGATAGCGTAGATGAAGAACAGCATTGCTATGAGGAGACAAACGTAAGGCAGAGCCTGGAAGAAAATAGGTTTTTATTATCGTCATTTCGATAATTAATCCTCGAAGCTGATGATGAATGAAGCAAAATTTATAACGATCAAGGATATTGAAAGATAAGAAATAATAACCGCTGTTGGCACATATGAATATTAAAGGGATGCAAATCAATAATTAAAAAATTAGAATTTAATTTATCGAGACGTGCTTACTTTAAAGGATTGTACGAAGGTCCAGAGTAAAATACGTATCGTGTATCCCTGTCTCAGTAGTTTGATCAGTCTGGCGGCGCGAAAGAGCCTCAGAAAGCCGACGTTGATGAAGTTCTCCTGCAGGGGACAGAGGAAATTGCACTTAACCCCACAAAATGTCGACTCCTTATTGCGCGCCAGAACGAAGCTTCGTGCGTGCGACGTTTCGGCATTGCATATTACGCGTCGAAGGATATTAATCCTTTCGGCGTGCTATGTTTTCCTGTCCTCGACGATGCACGAACGAAGCTATGGAATAAACTGACATTCTCTCGAAAAGATGTAAAAACGAGAGCAATTAAAACCTTGATGAAATTGAAGATTATTTTTAGGAATGCAAAATCACTGCCGAAAGAAACGTGGAACTAATTGTAAATATAAGTTACTAATAACTGCTAATCATTAGTAATATTGTAGAAATAAAGAAAATATATTTTTATCAAGTAACTAATTGTATTTCTGTTGTATATTTCAGTAGATTAAGCTCTAGTAGTGTTTTCTTCTTTTTTAATTATAAAAATCTTTTATTTTTAGACGGATTTAACTTTTAATTTTTATATATTTAATTCATATATGAATATAAATTTAAATAGACTAATTTTAAATTGATGCGTTCATGAATTACTTATTTTATTAATTTTTTTTCATCAGTACAAATTTAAGTAAACTAATTCTAAATCAATGTATTGATAATTCTCGAGTTTAATTATTTTAATGAAGAATCATGTTTTACTGTAATAATCGAATATTTTAACTATTGAATTGCAACGCAATTACATATTTAAATTTTATTAACCCTTTTGCTGTAACGATTGAATCATCCCCGACTACTATGTTATAAAGACAATTAATAAGTTGAAATCGAGATAGATTAAACACCGCATCCATATGCTTTTAAAATATTGTTAGGTAATGTAACTACATAGTGTTATAACTGTTTGAATTCGTAGTATCAGTGTTGTAAAATGTTCGAGACTGTTCGTGTGATGTACGAATAGTTTATGTATTCTGAAAAGTACATGCACAGGATAAATAAACGGGATAAAAAGTGACTTAATCTAAAAATGACTTAGCAAAGGCCTCGAGAAAATACTAGTTTCGAAATCCAGTTCCCCTCTTTTGCTTGCAAATAATCACAAATGAAATCATATTGATCATCACCATTTTACCATAATTGTTACTAATATACATATTCGAAAACGATAATATATAAAGATATCTATGTCTGAAATAATAATTACAACTTTTCGGAAACAGGAGTTATAAAGAAAGATTTATTTTGAATTTCTACACAGAAACTAAATTTAGAGAGTTGCGGTATTTAATATTAGTTCTGTACTTGCAATGTCGTAACTTCTTCCAACTTATGTTGTCAACATAAAAACTGGATAGTAATTTTATACCTTCTTTTCGCCTAGCTGGCCACCACTGGGCACGCTCGATCGGTCCTATTACAGAAATATGTGAGATTGCGAGATTATTCCATCCCCAATATTGAGCTTCTGATTGTTCAACTTTTGATAATTACAATGAGAACAGAAATACTAATGACTGGCAATCAATACTGGCGATGAGTAACTTCATAAGCAGTTTATTTTAATATCAGGACCAATACTCACTTCACGATAATTCTAGCTATTTTCTTACCTGTACTTCTAATAAAGACATATCTTTATAAAAAGATATTTTACAAGCGCAGGCAGCAAATATATACAGATTTTGACACATTGAATATTTCTCTAGCAAGGAGAGGAACAAGTAATGTACACACAAATTTCACTTTTAAATATATTTGAGTACATATCATCACTAATTCATGGACAAGTGGCATATTCAAGCAATATTCAAGCGTTTTGCGATTTGTATCGCGAAAGAATGCAAAAAAGGATGATTTTAGAATTTTTAATTAAATTATAATACGAATCGATATTATTCGTATGATGGCAGGTGTTAAAATATGTTGAAATAATATTACAGTTATAAAATAATATTTTTTCTGTTATATGCATTGCCTAATCATTTATTAAATGCACATTCCGTAAAAATTTACATTAAAAAAAGCGCACAAAAAACCTTTCGATGCAAATTTCTTGCGAATATTTAAATATTCCGTTGTATCACTTGCTCGGATTAGTCTAGAGTAAGTACTAAAACATAGATAAAGTTAGATAAAATTCGTGGGTACATTATTTGGCCCTCCCACCTGTGAGATTTGAAAATTAATATTATTCATATCCTACATATATTACCGGCTAAATTGTAATCGCTACATCAGTGGAACTGAAATAATCAACGTCACTATGTGATTGGAAGAAATGTTTCGAGCAATACTCTATACAATATTATTTAATACTCTATATAGTATAGCTCCTTTTCCACTTCCAAACTACAACTGACATTGGTTAATCTAAGTCACAGGATATCAATCATATGTAGAAAGAAATGTTCTAATACGAAGAATGGAAAGGATTTGTATCGGGAATATATTTCTGTTTATGTACATGTAGCTGTTTCACTATATATAATTGCGTAAATGTATACTGTGCAAATGTAGCGATGTACAGTGTGATGTATGTAGCGTATGAATGCAGCACGAAGCTATAAGGTAATACATACAAAGGTGTTCGAGGTACTTCGGTTGTCGTAATTTACCTGCTAGTTCGTCACACGGACTTTGCACGGCGAATCTAAGTAAGCAGCAAAAGGGTTAAACGAAAGACAAAGGTATACATCAAGCAACACTGCCGCGACGATTAAGGACCACTATTATAGATGAATGTTCCGACAAAAAGTGATATTCCAACAAATTCGCGTTTCGAACATTAGAATTAATCTAGCATGTTGAAACAGTCGCAGTGGTATGACATAAATAAAAAATCTCGACCTAAAATCTTACGATAAATAATCATATATTTCTTTTAAATAAAAAATATATATAATTTGAAGTTCTTTGCATGCATAAATCTTCAATTATAAACTTTTAATCTTCAATCATCAAGTCTCAACATATATTTATAGTATAATTTTGAAAGTAATTAAACATTCATTATAATAATGTTTTCTTTATGTAAATTTTATGTCAATTAGTATTATATCTGTCATACATCAGATACATTAAAATGTAGCTTCTCATCTAATTTGTTTATGATATAATCATCATTCATTTGTATCAATATAAAAGATCAATTCTGATATTTGGTGCGACTTCATTAGAATGACTTTTCATCAGAGCAAGCAACTATCGTAATCACAGCCTAGCTTCGGGTTTCCTGGAAGATTCCCGAATACATGTATATATACCTGGAAGATTTCTATTACGGGTTTTAGTAGCTAAAACGCAATTAACACACTTATATTCTTTTTTTCCGCTACGTTCCGGTGCTCTACGTACCCCGAACTCGATCACGAGGGCGTCTATGATGCTGCCGATCACCGTGATAAAATCGAAGGTGTTCCAGGCATCCTTGAAGAAGTTCTGTTCGCGGAAACAATCAAAAGAATTGATTAGCAAAATGATCTTATCGTCCCCCGATTAAGTATTTATTTCTACTACCCCGAAGCTCGCTAAACAGCTCTGACACATTTTCCATCGCAACAAATGCAAATCAAAACTTTAATTATCGGTATATGAATCTGTACACGAGCAAAGTCAAGACACCATGAAAAACAAGAATAAACAAGAACTGCAAAAGAGGAAGATTCAATACGTAATTAAAGACGAATATACATAGTTAGTGGATAATATTTCCTAATTTTCAGTTCTCTAGTAACTTTTAATACAAAATTTTTAATATAGGAAATATCTAAATAAATTTTACACTTCCGTTTGTAAACGCTTATATGACTTCGAATGTAAACAAAAATATATACATAAGATATATTCAAATATAAATTTATTCAAAAATCATTTTGATATATTTTATCAAAATATTTCTTAAATATACATAATATGTATGTACATATATTTAAGAAATTTTTTGATAAAACATATCAAAATGATTTTTAGAACTATATTTATTATAGTATATAAATATATATATATATATATATATTAATATATATAATATATATATAATATAAATATAAATACATATTTTATATATATATATATATATATATATACACATACATATACACACGTTCAAGATTATTGCTTACCTTACTGTTGCTCATTCCAATTAGTCTTAACTGTAATTGCTTAGAAACTAATAAAACAACAATTTAGGAATAAAAGAAACGCGAACTGATATTTCATTGTTAAATAATTGTTGCTTTTTCCATTCTTTTATAATCTTCTTATCCCTCATTATGTCTTGACTTATATAATAATAGATATCAATAACAAGCAATTCGAACTAATCATTGATATGTTTCAACACTCTATTGAACGAACTTGGGTGTAGTTCCAGTGTTTGTGAGATTGTTTGCGTATGACTACTACTAAAAAAGAAACTACAAGTCCGACTTCAAGAAAAGTATACTATAATCTGCTTCTTTTGTGAATGTACGCTATTTTGTGTGTAAAAGTGCCTGTATACATGTGTTGTGTGCGTGTTCATGTTCGTGAGCAGTCCTATTATGGATGTAATACTTATTAAGTTGAAATTCTGTAACGTGTGCCTTTCTGAACGGTGCTTTTGAATATTGTAATGATCGTTGATCAGATCTCTTGGTCGTGGAATAAGAGAAGAAAGAAAAAATAATTACTAAATAGTTACTGTAATTATAAAAAATAATGACTTATTTTTAAAAGTAGAAAAATTTATATTGTAATACTGTTATACTTGAATTTAACAAATTAAATAATCAATAAAAATGTTTTCTATATTTTTTATTGTAAGAAATAGATTTCATTTTTAATTTTTACGCAATTACAATGAATCATATCCATCGGTGTTCAATAAATAAATAGAATTTATTTGCAACATTTCAAATCCACGAAGACGAAGACATCTGTTCACAAAAATTTTTAAGCGTTTACCCAAATCACACGCTTTGGTGATCGATGATCAGCTGAAGTGACGAGATCTCTTCTAGAGAAGTATCTACGGGAGCATGCCAGTAATAGCAAGCAAACTAGAGAGAGTGAGAGAGATAGAGACACGCGAACTTGATATATTCAATTTTTTTCTACTCTCGCCAGAAAATAGAAACCGTCGCATCGATTGCATTATGCAAATTATGCAAAATGTAAAACAACAATATTAAATTAGCTAATTTTTATAAATTTTTTCTGTAAAATTCACATCAAAGACATCATTTTTCGATTTTCATACAAGTTTCATTTTCTCAACAAAGTTTTATAAATAAAATATTATTTTTTAATAATTGTTGTATGAAAATTTTATTGAAATAATTCTTTTATAATTAATCAATGAGAGAAAAATTTTTATATCTGTTTGTCTATTTCAAGCTTAATTATTCAAATTCTTTATTGAATATTAAAGTCACTTAACAATAATTATAATAATCTGTTATATTAATTAATGTTAAAACAATCTGATATCTACTGTATATCCTGCACTATTTAAAAAAATTCAACGATAATTTTTTCAAGTATAGTCCTATTTTCTGGCAACTGCTACCTTTTGAATGCCCATTCAAAATCATGTAAGAATTTCAAATTACACATACAAGTTTACTTTAAATCTTGATAAGTCTACTTAAGAATAAACTTTGAAGGTACTTTTTATTTTCGTGATAAACAGTTTCGCGATGTCTCGATGTGTTCCCTTCTGTTCCTCTCGCCAGTTTTTGGGATCCCCTTTCTTCACGAATATCCTCCGACCGGTAACATCACACAATTAATGATGACCGGTGAATGATGTCAGTCTCGATGGAGTTACAAGTGGTAAGAATTTGCAGTGTGAGTCGAGTGAGAGTGAGATGGAATTAGAGCGATTTAAGAGGCTTGTTTATACCTTGCATCCGAAGGCGACGAGTTTAAGGATGCACTCAATGAGGAAAAGGAGAGTGACGACCAAGTTCACGATGGTCAAGAAGTCCAATAAAACTGCCGGCGCTTCGTGATACTACAAAATATACCCAACACACAGACGTAACACACAACCCAGACTTTAATATTCCTTTGTCCGCCCAGCGTATATATTTATATATATATATATATATATCCCTTCGTCCTTTTTTAATTAATTTCTGTATTCGATCGCTCCCTTCATCTATTTTTCTCGTCTGAATTGAATATTGTTACTGAATTAAAGAAGAGATTTTTTTCATTGAAGATATAAACGTTACTTAATTGAGAAATATATTTACTCATTATTGTTGTCATTCTACTGTTATTTTTTAAATTATTTTTTTATTTTTTAAGATTCCTTTCTTTAAGATTCCCATTAAAAATTTATATTTTAATTATAAATTTCAAAAATATATATAAAACTTTGTAATATGAAGAAAGAGAGAGATAAATTTTTCGATTACAACTTTAATTGCTATCTTGTAAACTGTCAAGTAGTATATTGTCTTAGTATTATGTATTATAATATATTTCACTGCATTATATATTATAAATAAAACATAAAAGCTATATATATATATGTCAAAATATCTAAATATTATAAATACACATTCCTAGTACATTATTCTGTTAAAAAATACTTTAATGCAAATATTCATTATATAATGTCATATAAAATTATTAAAATAATTAAATTTGATCTTTATTTTCTTTTTTAATAAGAAGACATCTCTTCTTCCTACCAAATTATCAAGCAAATCTAACCAATCTCTCACAGGAAGATTCTTCATCATACATAATACGTAAATCTCGATCAGTCTGTGTATGTAGAATTCCGTGTTCAATTCCATGTGTGCCGAGTGTGTGCATGTGTGAGACAGAAGATAATGCTTATTCCCACAACACAATGACATGCGTGCGGCGAATAGCAGCGAAAAGCGCTTTCACGACTTCTCGACTTTAGTTTCGTTGTGATCACCATAATTCATTGTCCTTATTCGTCATCATCATCATTGTCATCATTATCTTCATCATCATCATTATCATCATCATCATCATCATCATCATCATCATCATCATCATTGTCGTCATCATCATCGTCATTTTTATCTTTAGTTGTTATTATTGTCATCACCATTATTGTCATTCCCAACCCATAATCGCAATCATAGTAATCGTGATGTATGCATGCGAGGATCAAAAACATCAGACCGTGCAAGTGATTACATGCGGATACAGACAAAACGGACAAGACATGCAGAGGATATCAAAAGCAACGCTTTCCTTATGTACACTTTTCCTTAGCTTTCAAAATTTCCTCTTGGATTAATTTTCCACTCGGTCGGTCATTTTTATTTTGAAAACATTCCGAAAAATTAAATCGAAGAAGCGAAAGAAACAAAATACAAGAAAGAGAGAAGAATAAAAAAGATACAGAGAGAGAGAGAGAGAGAGAGAGAGAGAGAGAAAGAGAGAGAGAGAGAGAATTAAGAAGAAATAGACAGAAAAAGCAAGAAAGACAAAACTGAAAATAATCCGATGTAAGATTTATGTTCTCAATTCGTCATGTTGAAGTATATTCATGAGTGCCATATGAAGGTGTATGATGTATGTATCTTTATGTTTGTGTATTTGTAAGTGTAACTTAACTTTCTATGTTAGTGTACGTTAAATTATAAATTCTAAGAGAGCATTTATGAATACTATATTATAAGCTTGATTACACATCTATTATCAGATATAAAACATAACTGTAATGAAAATAATACGAAATATTACATTTTCACGAAGACTCACTTGAACATTTAATATTACGATCGAATATTTGTGTGTGCATGTGTGCGCGCGTGTATACGTGTAAATAATCGATAGATATCTATATTTTGCAAATATTCGATTGTAGTTTGAATTTTTTTCAGTATTTTATATAAAGTCTGTGTAATTAGCTTATTGTGATAACGGGAAATAAAAAAGAGTTAATATTATAAAAACACAAAAATTAACAGAAATAAAAAAAATGCAATACTAAATTTACAATTAATGATTTAATCCCGTTATTACTATATTCAGTGTAATTATGAATGTAGGAAACCTGAGAAGATTTTCGTCATCTTTGATTGTAGCATTTAACGTATGAGTAATAAATATATTATATTTCATATCTAAAATTGTTTTTTCTGGAAAACAAAATAAAACAACTCTGATTCAATTATATTAATTGTGTCTGATCAACTATGATCTTTATATTAAATACAAAGTTAAAGTTTCACAGTAATAGCCACAGTGAACAAAAAGTATAAAATTTACTAAATGAATAATATAGTTCAAAAGCAGATGACTTGAAAGTTGATGAAAATATTGTATTTTTTCAATTTACCAAATTTTCAAGAAAAAAATTCAAATTTGGAAGTAAAAATGAAAAAGATTGTGTTGTATTTAAATCTTGAGTCTTCCCAGATTATCCTGAAGCTTGATCACGTGTACAGAGCTGAGCATTTTGCATACTAAAGTACTTGTAGACTTCATTGATACTATCCCAAGTACAGAACAACAAGTATGAGTAATGATAAAAAAATATTTCTATCTAGATCTTGCAGCTAAATCCTTGCACAGAGGAGCACGAAAAAATACCATTCTAGTTCTATCGAGATACATATCTATATATTCATACGAAGATATATCGAGAAATGGAAACGCTACAACTACTCCGACAGCATCTAGCGCTTGTTCAGCCCTGCGCACAGAAAGTTCACTAAATAGTATATTCTATATACTTGTAGAGATATACACGCGTGAGATAGAATATATATATGGATGTCTCCGGAGTACCGAAAGTGTTCCGATCAAAAAAGTCATATTGCTACATCGGTACTCATGAAGAACCACTTCTAATTATCTTCTAACAAGCGGCACTTACCGGGCGACGCGAAAAGTAACTCTCTCGTGATATTCCTCCACATTCCATTGTTACTATTAGGTGTTGGAATTAATTCGTAGCGTTTTACAAGTGATGGGAAGTACTTTCATTAATGTATTTTTTAATGCTCATGTGAAATAAATAACATTCTTTCATTAAAAACGCTACGAATTAATTCCAACACCTAATAAAATTGTTACAGCAATTTTATCACTATGAATCATTTTAAGAATTTTTCTAATTTTTTCTTTTTTTATTGATAAATTAACGTTACGTACATAAAATATATTCAACGCCAAATTATTTCAATGTTTATTAATTATCTCGATAATATGTCAATTCTTTCGACAGCAGCGAGAGATTTCTAGATTTCTTCAGGCTTTCAATTTTGGGAAACAATCACGAGGAGCCACTTTTCACTCGACTTTGCGAGAGTCTCGAATTAAATCTCGCTTTACTTAGAATATATTGAGTTCGATGAAAGAGGGATGTTTGGCGGTATATGGAGCCTACCTTCACACCGAATGCTGCGATCTTCAATATGCACTCGACAGTGAACATCCCCGTGAAGCACATGTTCATGTACTTCAGCGTGTTCTTGTACGAATCGCTTTGCCGATGGAACTGCAATGCATACACTGACACACAGCCGGACAGACAGACATACGTACGTACGTACAAGCTTTAATCGCGTGTCTCGCTTTTTTTCTTTGCTTTCTTTCGGTATAACTTTCTTCCTTCCTCTGACCATCGTGGGTGAGGAAGAAAGAAGTGGCTCTTTCCTTTTTTTTTTTTTTTAATGAAATTCTGTGCACCGATACATGAACATTCTGTGCTGCACAATATATATTGTAAAACGGGGTAACCGCACCAGCAAGATTAACTATTGTCTTAAAAACAGAATGATGTACACTGTGAAACCGTCAAATATATTAAATAAAATTTATTTAGTAATTTCACCTGTTGATTAGAAATTTCCAACCATGGTCAATAGAATCAATAACAATTAGTGTTTAAAAACTCGAGTAATTTTATATAAAACATGATTATACATATAAAAGAAATTATATGATCTGTAATCTTTTATGCAGAATTAATCTTGCTGAAGCATTATCACTCTTCATGCCGTTTTATTCGCATAACGCTGTAGAAATTGCATCAAATACAGAATAATGTCAAATAACATCAAAGTAAAGTTTGTCGAGGTAAAAATAAAAAAATATATAATAAAATTTCAAATAAATCGCGTTCTGCTCGAGAATAATTCGCGGGTCATGTTATGTGTCAGCTTTTGGGTGTCACGAATTGGTACACAGTTTAGTCGTACATACGTACGAAGTGTAAGATAAAGTGCGAGATACATGAAAAGTTACGTATATGTAAAAACGTAGTATGATGTACGCCTATATAGAATGTAGGGAGGGAGACATTTTTTTAACGTCGTCGAAACTTATACGTGTACAAGCCTAATCGGTATGCGTGTATATTAAATGAAACGTTTGTTCTCTTACATTCCTGCGATATCAATTCGTCTTTCGACGAGTGTGGTGCATATGTTAATTATGTGTACGTGGTTAATTAGTACCGTAATCTGCACTTCGCGTTGTATATCTATTTAATTAAACTATAAGAGATATTAGGTGTGTATTAGAATAACTAATGATCGACTGATCTTCTGGAATTCTGGATCAATGGAGTGTATATGGGGAATTTTCTGATGGACTCTGTCGGACTCAATGATAAGAAAAAAGTCGTTTAATGTAACACAAGAAGTTTCAAAACTGGATTTTTTCCGTATTACATATTTTAAAAATTTGCAGCGACGAAGAAGGGTACAGTGGATTCAGATATTTTTTTTTAAATACGTTATAAAAAATTTTTTATAGCAAACCTTACATAACTTTAAGTTACATAATCTTATTCTTTAGATTTTAATCTCCAATAAAAAAAACCATTCAAATACACTAATCTTAAGCAAAGGTATATCAATTTAAAATGTACTCAAATATCAATTAAGGAAATTTCGGAGCAAATACTAAATCAGAGTTAAATATACACATATCTAAACAATACATTTTACTTATACTTGTGAGATAAAAATTAAATCTAATTGTAAGTTAAAACTAAAACATGAAACATTTAATATTGATGCAAGTGTTAAGTGAAATTTAAGCTTATCATTAAATCAATTGTAAAAAAATAAATCTTTCTGTCATTGTTTTTCATGGAATTGTGGACCGTAGGTTGAGCATATACGAATCAGTGTCTGAAGAAACTAGACGCAGAACTGATAAAGACTGAAAAAGAAGGAAAGAGAGAGAAACACAGAAAGAAATGATCGAAGAAAACGTAAAATACAATCCAACAAAGACACTTAAAATGGATTTCCGGAACGAAAAGAGTGCAGTTCAATTAACGAAAGGATCGTCAGGAATTACGAAACTTCACTTTTCGGAGTGCTTATACCTCTGCAATCTTTTTTTTCTGTATGAGGGAAAAGGAGAGAGTGAAACGTGCGAACGCGCGTCCTGTGCAGTGTATTTCTTGTCACTTGTAAAATACATTCAGCAGATGTATCTAATGTTGTTGCTATTTCGTTCAGCTGTTTGAGCAATCTGTTTTGGCGACAGCCAGCATGCGACACGCAATTTTGCACATGTGTGAGAAATGCATGTGGACACCCTATATGTATATACATATATAC
This sequence comes from Acromyrmex echinatior, assembly GCF_024713525.1. Classification (NCBI taxonomy): domain Eukaryota; kingdom Metazoa; phylum Arthropoda; class Insecta; order Hymenoptera; family Formicidae; genus Acromyrmex; species Acromyrmex echinatior. The sequence continues at coordinate 3,527,209 of NC_141860.1, read as the reverse complement.
ATATATCGTATCAACCGCCAATGTGTCGAACGAGAAGACAATTAATTATAATCCACAATAAATACAATTAATTATATTATAAAATAATGGTTAATTTGCATTAAATTATATTTCATATAGTAATAAGTAAATATATTATTAATTATTATATCTGAGAGAGATTAAAATGATTAATTTTGTGACTTCAAAGTAAAACATCATTTAGACTCGGTTGCACCAACTTTATTTTGACTTTAAGCAAGACTTAAAATTCTCTCTGTCTCTCTTTTAAAGCGAAAGAGAGATAGAAACAGAAAGAGAGTTTTAAGCCTTGCTTAAAGTCAAAATAACGTTGGTGCAATCGGGCTTTAGAGATAAAAATTCCTTTTAACTATAAACCACAAAATATTAATTATCTATTAATTATTCCAATCACAAAGGACAACATATTTCATATAAAATATTATGTACATAATTCTGTTTTTACTAATTTAATATTATTTTTTCTTTCACGAATTTTCCTTTAAAAAAATTTTGAAAATACGCAGAATATTTTCACAAGAACAAAATATTACTGTCTCCTCGCTTGTGTGCATATGTGCTGAGCGTGAACACATGATGTTTCATTTGATATGTGCTCTCAAGACCAGGTGCAGTGCGTGTGCAAGTAATCTGAACACATTCTGTGTTTTTCTCAGGCAAACAGGTCCGACCACAAATCATATAATCGGGCGTGGATTCGAATTAGCCTAATATGTGTGTGTTTCTAATTCGGTAGTTCTAATTTCAGGCTCAGGCTGTGGATCTCATTTAAGAGAGACAGAGAAACGAGGATTGATATTCATCTCGTGCGTTCAACTGTACAAGTAATAGGAATTGGAAAGCAAACGAAGAAACTCACAATAGAATACAGGATTCGGCTCAAGACTGAAAGCGTGCACGAATCCGATTAATTCTCTCTCATGAATTTACATTTGTTTTATTCTAATAATTAGTAACTCTAATAATAAATAGTAGATTAATAGAATTTGAGAGCAAATCAAATTAAAGAAAACTCTCGCAAAAAAGAAGCGTAATTTGTGATAATAATATCTAATTATTAACAGTTGGACAACTAATAAAATTCAAAGAATAATTTCTTGATTTATAGCTCGAGAGTTCAAATCTATTCAACCATTGTTATTAAATGAAATAAACAATATAAATAGAACAATATAAAAATATTTTTATAACTATTGGTAATTATTAAATAAAAAAAAAGTTTTTAGTTTCTTAACAGTTATTCAATCATTGCAAAATTTTTAAAAAGTTACAATTATTTTTGTTATTAAAAATTAATAAATATACTACTTTCTTTATATTATAAAAATTATTATAAATGACACAACTGCTATTAATAATATAATTACTTTTATTCAGCTAAAAATTTAATTACTTGATCTTAAGTATAATATATAAAAAAAACGTTAAATTAATTTACCATTTTAACTATACATTAAATTTTCAATTTAATAAGTTTTTAAAAAAATTATTATTATTACATTTTTCGAGAGAGACATTGAAAAGGAAGAATCAAATAGCTTACGAGCAGGGATCAAGAGTGCTTTTCAGAACAACACGTGGATTCTCACGTGCAGGACTTATAGACGCCAAAAAGGCGCAATCTTTTGGCACCTTAATTTTCTAAATCAGTATCAAGCCGGGACGAGTTGAGGTGCAATGCTTCACCCCGTTACCAGTTAAAACATGGTATTAGCAAGGTAAATGCATGAGCCGAACGCACGTTGTGTTGGTGTCTATACATGTTGTAGGGATTACAACTGATACACGAAAACGTGTTTCCTCTTCGCACGTTTCCGAATAAGTCTATTTCGAAGACGAGGACACAGCGGTAACCATGCAATTGAAGGATCAAACAGAAATCGATTCTGAGGTAAAAAAAAAAAACAATATAAGCATATACGGCGAAATTAAAGCAAAATAATCAAATAAAAAGAAATTTTTATTTTATTAATCTTCAAAATATTAAAAGATAAAGGAATAAATATTGCAAGTAAATAAAATCTACATTGTAAGAACTGCTGCAAATAAAAATTAAATAAAATGTAAAAATTACATAATATAAAATTTGTTAAAAAGTTATCTACTGATTCTATTTCTTTAAATGCACTGTGATTCTCATGTAATATTGAAAAATTAAAGTAATCATAATTCTTTAATAACAAACATTTTAATAACGAATAAAAAATTATTTAATATTCTGAATATTAAGAAATCATTAATTTATATTTGTAAAATTAATTCATCAAGTATTGTGAGATTTTAAGCTAATTAAATACGCGAAATAACAACGAAATAAAACTCTAAGTTCATTGCATAATAATTATTGTTAAAAGATATAATACTATATATAGTCGTTCGTCAATTATTAGAAAAAAAAATATTTTTAGAATTCTGAAAACAAAGTAAAAACGAAGCAAAACAAACATTATGCCATTCGAGAGGAAGAAATTTTGTTGAAAGAGTTTCGGGAAACAGGATAAGATGAAGTTCGACATAGCTGTGTACACGTATTGATAAAATACAAGGGTGATACAGGTATACAGAGAAACGATCAGAAAAGGTCAGCAGGCAAGAACAACAATGTCCTCGTAAGTATATAACGTGATATATAGATATGGTACAGTCTTTCGATATTACGTACTCTACTTGGACGCGACATATTCTCGTTTATGATATCGCGTATCTTCGTTATATTAACAAAAGACGAGACTGTTTGTCGATTGGTTAAAGTTGCCGATAGACCTAATGGGTCTTATGTCAAGAGAATGCGCGGATATTAAACTGGGAACGATAAGTATCGCAGGACGCAAAGATAAACGAGCGATACATCGCAATACCAGAATTAAGGCATAAATTTATTTTTAAGTAAAAAAATATGTCAAATGAATTATTTCCTTCCTAAGGATGTATTACATGAATTTTTTAACAAAATAGAAAAATTATAAAAGATATATATTTTTCTATATTGTATTTGAAAGTAATATAAAAACTTTGGCAGCGATTTAGAATCTAAATAAAAAATTATTTTAATATAAAGTAAACATGTTTTTAAAAAATTAATTAAGATAAAATGAGAAAATTTTCACTTAAACTATAAAATTATATTGCTAAATGTGTTGTAAATCAGTATTTACTTTGATATACAGAAAGTATGAATTTCCAATTTTAGTTACTTTGTAGAGATTATATCTGATATACATCCTTAAGAAAAATATTTTTCTGTGGCTAAGAAATATTTTGTTCTGATTTCAAATAAAGAAAATAAAGAACATTTTCTCTCGTCTATGCATTTTAAAAAAAGAATAATAATTTGCACTTATGCCTCTTTTGATATGGAACCATGATATGAGAAATCGAAAACAAAACTGGCTACGAAGTTAATAAAAATCCTTTTGAGTTGGTTTTATTATGCTCGAAAAAATTTTTACAAATCTTGATACGTATAAATTTTGTTTTCGATTATTTGCATAAGAAGGTTCGTATATCAAAACACTTAATTTTTTTCGTTATTCGCGTTTCCTAATCGGGGAAAAAAACTGATAATCTGATTAATGAATCTCTCTAAAGAAATTGCAATGCAAGAGAGAGATCGTGACACTTACCTTCATCATAAGCAATATCGTGTTCAATACGATGAGTATCATGATAAAATATTCAAATGGTGTAGATACAACTATCCTCCAGATTTTGTACTTAACGCTATTCCGCTCTTTTGGCATATACCTCTCGAGCGGACGAGCTTGTATTGTAAAGTCTATACATGATTTCTGAAAGATTAACACGGAATTATCAATGTCTGCATTAATGTCTGTGCTAAAAAAAATGTCATGTAGCATATATATTGTCTAAAATATGACGAAGATAACAAATTAAAATAAAGAAAAAATTAAAACATAAAGAGCCAACAAAAATTAATATACATGAAAGAATATTTATATATTTAAATTGTTTATATATAGAAACAATTATTTAATTTATGTATATAATAATTCTATATATTAATACATTTTTCATTTTAAATAAAACTAAAATTTTAATTAACGCTTAAAGAATGATTTTATATTTTTTTTAATTTATCTTTTTCATAAAGAAAACTAATGAAGCGCACGTAAAATTAATTCAAATGAAAAAATAGGCATGAGAAATTACCTGATTTTTATCGATTTCACCATCCTGCAGTTCAGCTTCTCCCTGCTCCTGGAATGTGATGATAATCAAGGCCACGAAGATGTTGACGAAGAAGAATGGAAAGACGATGAAATAGACGATGTAGAAAATGGACATTTCGATACGAAAGTTCTGGATAGGGCCCTGGTCCTCGTATGTAGCTGCCATTGAGTTTTGCAAGATCTGTGGCCAGCCTTCGCCGGTCTGGACAGCGAACAACGTTAGCATGGCCACCATCACGTTGTCGTAGTGAAAGGACTGGGATTGCCACTTCCGTGGCTTGAGCTCCGGTAGCATATTACCCTCCTCGAAAACGAAGAAATGACCACTGTCGCGAAAACAAAATTAGTCTCCATTTCTACTGACACCACTTGTAAAAATATAATTCGAGAATAAGTATGAAACAAAGAATTTTTTTTAGTTTCAGATTCATTTGCTCATTTAAAGATATATTTATTTGCTTACTTATCAAAATCAAATGTTCTTTAATTATTATTAAATGTACTAATATATTTATGTGTTCTCTCTGCTTTTGTTGATAAGTAGAAGCAAGAAGATCGAATAATATACTCAAATAGTATACTTACTTGCAATCCTCTTGCGTATATTTGCTCTCGTCGGTGCAGTGGAAGAATTTACCGTTAAACAACTGCACCGCAATTACGGCGAATATGAATTGAAATAATATATACACTATGAGAATGTTAATGACATTCTTGAGACTGTTCACCACGCAGTCGAACACCGCCTTGAGCTTCGGCACGCGCTTTATTGTCTTAAGCGGCCTGAGTACTCGCAGCACTCGTAGCGATTTGATGGTCGAAAGGTTCTGGCTGGCCGTAGAAGAGCTACCGAGTATGTCAAAGGCGATTGACACCATAGCACATATCACTACGACCGCGTCCATAATGTTCCAGAACTCGCGCAGATATGAACCCGGGTGCAGTATGATACCAAGATCGATGATTTTCAGCACCATTTCGACGGTAAAGACGCCGGTAAATGCGTAATCGAAGTAGTTGAGGATCTTGTTTCTTGGCGCATTCTCTGAAACAGGATCCTCGGCGGCCAGCGCGATACTCGACAACGATATCACCACCATTATAAAGAAGTCGAAGTATCGAAGATTCACGACCCAATGGGCACCTCTTCTTATGCTGCAAACGGATTATTCCATTATTTCGACGAAAGTAACAATCTCGTTCTTAAAATAAAAAAATAATGTATCCAATATTAAAATACATTAGAAAATATCAAAATAAATAATAGACAATTAATACGGTAGATAAAAGTAGATCAGGTATTCGCTGCGCTTTTTAATTTATAAGTTTATATAAGTGTCATCTGATTTTTTTTAATAACGTGATATTTATTATGGTGTTTAATATTCTTGGGAAGAATTTCCAAGCGATCGAATTATTATTATTATTATTATTATTATTATTATTATTATTATCATCATCAACACTTACGGATTCGTAGGGGACAGTATAAACATGGAGGAGTATGGCAGCATTGGTTTTGGTCCCGTGTCGTCTTCATCCTGCCTCCTCTCTTCGGACGTCTGGGTTTCAATTCTTCCGTCTCTGCTGGAAAAGACGAGACGTCGTTCTCCACTTTGTGGCTCTCCGTCAATATTGCGTTTTACATTTTTTAATCTATATTATCAATTAATTCGTAATTATCAATTTTCCATTAAATAATTACGAATAATTATTAATAACTATTAACTTTATTTTATTATGAATAATTAATAATCACTTTGTTAAAACAGTTTTGCAATTAAAATATGCACAAAGTCACAACATTTATATATCAAAGATCCTGTGAAATTTTCTATTCTACCTCACACAAAAATCTTATTTAAAGAAATATTATTTTCTACAAGTACGAAACGTCAAGAAAAGACAAAAACTTTTACAAAAATGGCAAAAAGAAAAAAAACTTACAAATTCTGCGTTGGACTTGGAGGGCAGATTTCCACCCTCGGTGCGTCCGCGGGTCTCTGCAACGACTCGATCTCCTTCTCGAGTTCCTGCAGCTGCTTCTCCTTATCCTCCTCCTGCTGCTCCTCTTCGGCGGCGCTTAGTTCTTGCGCATTCGCGAGATTGTCAACGGCGATAGCCAAGAAGACGTTCAGCAGGGTGTAGTTGCCGAAGAGCACCAGCACGATGAAGTAAAGCGAATGGGCCATGCCCTGCGACTCGATACCCTTGTACATCACTTCGTTCCAGTCTTCTCCAGTCAGGATCTGTATTATAATCATTATCAATTATTAATATTTTTTAGTTCAAGAGACATCTTGAGTTCAATTTTTTATCATTGAACAATATATATTTATTATTAGATACGCAATTTCCGTATTTAAAGTATACAAAAACTATACTTTCACTATGTATTTATTTAATGTATATTTATATTATAAAGTATACGAATTACATGTATCGGCTATCTTTCAAAGGCTAGCGAGACTATGAAATAAATACTTTTCTCGCTATCTTTTAGACATTTGGTACAACTAAAGTGTATATAATGCAATAGAATTAGGTCATATTTGTTAAAAGGTCGATTATCACTCATTTACAATAAATAATAACAATTGATTGTACTCACTTGGAAGACAGTGAGTAGTGCGATGGGAAAGGTGTTAAAGTTAGTGGGCGGCGTGCCATCGTCGAAGTTGAATTGGCCACCGAATAGCTGCATACCGAGCAGCGCGAATATGAGGATGAAGAGGAAGAGTAGGAAGAGAAGGGAAACGATGCTGCGCATCGAACTTAGCAGCGATATCACGAGGTTCCTCAGGCTCTTCCAGTATTTGGTGACCTTAAAAATTCTCAGGAGTCTAAGAGCACGTAGGACGGAGAGGCCGAAAGAGCCAGACTTCAACTCGGACCAGATCACCTCGAAGATCGAGGCCGAGATGACGATGCAGTCGAAGCGATTAAAGCTCGATTCGAAGTATGCGCGAGGACCGAGCGCGTAGACTTTTATGAACATCTCCATCATGAAGAGGCCCAGGAACACAAACTCTGCGAAGTCTGCAAATAACAAAAAATTGAATTAAACTGGGACTTTTTAGTTCTTAAAGAACTTGAGCCTTTTAGATATAATAAGTTTTTGTTACGCTGAAATCCTTCAAATCTTAATAGGTTTCCAGGTGAAAATTTTTCTCAGAATTTTTTATATAATTTTTCAGAATTTCTCTATAATTTTATAACTCTCATAATTTTATAATTCTCAGTTTTTATACGAATTGGAACATTTCTCAGAAAATCTATATCTTTTCTCAGAAATTTTCATATGTGTTAATTATGAAATCGTAAGATTTTTAAGATTTTTTTCTAAATAATTTCTGATAAAATGTTATAAATCTAAAAAATTTAAAAATACTTTCTAAAAATTATGAGATTTTCAAAATATTTCAGAATTCATTTGAAAAATTGTGAGAGAAGATATAAACTTTCCGAATATTCCTGAGTATTTCTGAAAAATGTTCCAATTGTATAAAAATTGCGAAGAATTTTTTACCAGGATTGACTGACAAAATATCTTTTCATATAAGTTAGTTTTTTAAATAAATTTTTACATACTAGGTGTAATATATATATTTACATTAAATAGAGTGATGAAATTAAAATTTTGGAAAACTCACAGAGGAAATCGGTGAGCCATTTTGGCTGATTGTAATGCTCGACAGCCACGCAGACGGTGTTAAAGAACACAAGAACGATGACGAACCAATAGAACTGTTGCGACTTGACGGAATTACGTATCCAAAACCTGAATCTTTTCTCAGCTCGCCAGAACTGTAGGCACGTACCCTGCTTTTTCACCTTCGACTTAAAGTAGGAGGCTCTCGAGAACCCTACAAAATTTAAAATACTTCTTTAGCATAAAATTATTAAAACATTTAAAATATATTTTACAGACCGGTCGATTGTCAAATTGAATATCGTATGTATTTTTATTTTGATATAAATTATATAATTTTCCTTTTAATTTAGAATTTTTTTACACTATGTCTACATCTTCACGTTTCGTACTACTTGCTAAGCTATTTCTGCGACTATAATCTAAATAAAAAATCCAAATTATATGATCTAAAGTAGTCTAACTATGTTAAAGTCTTTTGAAGTCTTTGAACATTACATAATAACATTCTTATGTGAAAGTTTTGAGGATAAACCGCGCATATTAGGGATCTACACAAAATATATAAGCATAGCATAGCATAAAACCATCTGGACCAATGAGTATCCACTATAAGGTTGCTATATTGACTTACATAATATGCTCATTGGGCTAAACAGCCTTATGCTATGTGTATGCATTTTGTATTTTGGAATCACGGTTAGAAAAAGAAATCAAATACTTCTAGAATTATGTATCAATTAGAAGAATTAGAAAATTCTATTTATTTCTGATTCAACAAAAAAATAGATATAAATATAAACACACAAAGTTCTATACTAAATTATTCTACCAAGCAATTACTATCATATGACGATGCGTATATATTGTGGCTATTTATTACTATTATAACTATGTGTGAACGACAGGCTGAAATTAGCCCATCTATCAAACTCTATAGGACGGGATTCGTACTACTCAGGAGATTCAGTTTCTCGTTTGACAATACTAAGTATTCTACTGTTTTGTTAACTTTAACTAACTAAAATTATAACCGTATAAGTGAGTAATAAAAATATTAATCACAGTATTCCACCACATGATACACCTAAACAGTGTAGAAATATTTCCGCCGGAAACATTGGCACTAAATATATAACGTCATATTGTTAATTAATTTTATCAAAAATCATCTCATGAAAAGGAAAAGATTCTTATATGCTATAATTATTAACATAAAAAAATCTTTTGTGTATCAAAACCTTTCCAACTTTCGTTTGAAATATTTTTTTATATCATCAAAAATAAGCGAAATATTCGAGATAGTTCGATTTAAGTGGGCCACCGTGTATATATTTATTATGTAACATATATTTTCTGACATATATTTTCGTTTGTCTGAAAGAAAATTTAGAACAATGCTCGTGCAAATGTTCCCGGATCCAAAGAAAATCTAATATTTATATATCGTGACATCAACTAATATAAAAGCAATATCTAAAAAAGAATTAGCTCCTGAATTCTCCGATCTGTCTTTCGCGCAAGGTCCGCGTGATATTAAGTGATACATATCAGCCACAATGTCAGCAGTAAGTTGATCCGAGTAATTATATAGAATGCAATAATTACATCCTCTACCACGAGTAATCACAGGCTTTGATTTTAATACGATAAATAATACATAATCTAGCTATGCGATGGTCATTCGTCTGAATGTGTAAAGTGGCTTTGCCAGTTTATAATACTTTTACGCAGAGAGCAATGCATAATTTTGTATGTATTAATATTACATAACTCTTACAAATAAGTACTTCAGCAAATGAGTACTCATAGTGACATTTTCTTGATAAAAGATATTCAGATATTTAATTAATTTTTGATTATTCTTGTTTGTTAAAAACTTATTTTAATATAATTATCATTTATTCAAACATTTTACATAATATATGCGCTGTAAGAATATCTTTGGTCCGAATTAGGATGAATAAAATTATCTAGGTCTATATTATTTATTAAATCAATTAATGTGAGAAGATTAAGATTCAATTTTTACATGATTAAGTGAAAAAGAGCACGCTAATTGATACATCCTGCATACGCGAATAGGCAAGTAAATCATTTACCAAGCAATAGCCCATTGTCTAATCATGTACTTGTGATCGTGTACGCACGATATTACTTTGTACGTGTGTGTATTACCAACAAAAAATTCTTTTAAATAAAAATACAAAAATAAAACATTACGTAAGATTACAAATACAGCCTTATTTTTACGTAGCTCTTTGCGAAAAGTCGTGGCATTCACGGTTGTAGTTACCTTTGAGCTTTTTCTTAGGCACTGAAACAAGAGGAGCATCTGATAGCGTGTGTTTAGAATATTCATCGGCAAAAATTAGAGGAAGATAATTTTCAGCGTCATTCTTTTCTTTTCCTTTCGATACAAAAGATAAATCAAGCATGAACCCATAAAATATTAACAAATACGTCAATAAACGTGAAAATACGCTAACGTGCCAATATATAAATGGAGAGAAATTTTAGAATGAGAGAAAAGGCGGGCCAAATCTCAAATCAACGATTTCCTTCGTATTAATATGGGCTTTAAAATCGTAAAAATTTTGTACCCCCTCCCCCTCCCCCCCCCCAAGCACGAAATTTATTCCTCAAGTAATTTTATGACTCGCAAAAATATCCATAATATAATAATTTAAATTTTCGTAAATTTTATTTTTTTCTAAATTTCATTGAGTTTGTTTTTTAATTACTTTACGCTTCCAGAGGAAATCGTTGGTTGATATAACATAGGTTCTGACTACTAAAAAATCACGTAAATCCTTACTACTTGAACTCAAGTTTCGTTCGAATATTCTGAAGAAGAATCATCAACTCGAAATGTAAAAGAAGTGAACAAGAAGAAGAGAATATTCGGCACAACTGGACACCAAGTTGACCAAATACAACTCACCATCGTCCTCGCCGTCCTCGCCTTCCTCCTCCTCTGTATCGGTACTCTTGCTTTTGCCGAGATTTTTCAATTTTCTTTTCTTTGCCGCTGCTCTTCTTCTTGCTGCGCAAAATAAAAAGATAGATTAAGCTATATAAATCTTCATAAATTATGGCCTAAATAATCTTTTATTGAAAATATGTAAATATCATGTCTGATTTCGAGAAGTATTGATAAAATTATGAAAGAATCACAAATTGCAGAGTAATTATATGTTGTGATATTTTTTATTTTGTGATCTAATGTACGCATAAATTGTATTATTAAATTATTTCTATAAAATTTACATGTAACTTATGCAAGAATGACTTGTTACTTGTAAAAATTACATTGATTGTTAATCCGACTATTAATAAAATTAATTAAAATTACAAAATATAGAAATGTCTTGTTTAAAAATACAGCATTCAACGCATTGCTAACAAAGAATAAAATTGAAAAATTGAAATTTGATTGTGTCGAAAGAACGCGAGTGCAAGTACACTCTGAGTACATAGAGCACTTTATATAAATATATATACGAGTATGTTTTGGAATACAGCTCGCTTTGCAAATCTTTTCAACCTTACAGAAATAATATTCATGATATCAAAATATATTGCATTATTATGGACCTTCTAATATGTGCATTTTCTCTTCTTCCGTGGTCCTCTCTTCGGCGAGTATCACCTCCTCTGAAAAGTAAATATTACGTATTAATAGTAATTGATATTACGTGCATTATATTTTTATACACGAAAAACGCGTGGAGAGTCTAGCATACGCAGTAAGCTGTAACTTCTGCAGCTGTAACACTGTTTACAAAATAAGTGAATTAAAATAGATCAATAAAAGAATATACATATTTAATCTTTTTGTCAATGCATAATTTTTCAACTTTCACTATCGCAAAGTTTTCATTAAAAGTGAAAAATGAGATAAAGTTTGTACAAAACTATTCTCTGTCATTTGAAGGAATAGTTTTTGAGGCGTTATAATGAAATTCAAACAATATAAAAATTTTTGTTATTTAAAATTCGATGTTAGCATTCGAGTACCCATGCATTAACAGAAGAGTAAGAAATTTATTATTTAATTTTCAGAATTACAGAGAGATTATAAAATATAAAGTACATTTATTACAAATAATTATTATTTTCTTCTGTTCTTCAGTTTTCAGTATTATATTATTTTTGAGGCATTGTTTTATATGCGATTATTTATTTTATTATCAATTATTTGTTTTATAATATATGTATATTTTTAACAATGAAGTTTTTTTAATGTTTGCGAAATAAATTCCGTTTAATCTTTTTTAATTCACATGTTTTGTCGGCAATTATTCTAACCTGCTTTGCAGATCCAATTGAGGTAACAATTCAGTTCGCGCTCAAGCTGCTGCTGTCTTCGCAACTTCAGGAAGGACTGCCGATTCTCCACTTTTTCTCTCTCCTTCGCAAACTCTCTACAAGCGTGATACAGATAATATGGCAGCTTACTCAGGAGCATAAAAGCTAAGTTTACCAGAGGATTTTCAGACATTTCGCCGTTAATATTCTAGCGATACCATGTTTAATAAATTAACAATATTTACTCATTTAGGGGAAATGCCATTGAGAGCATTAAAAAAGAAATTTTTTTCGTTTATTCTTTCGTAAAATTCTTCAAACTAGCTTGCGCATGGAAGCAATGTACCATACTCAAGATTATGATGGATTCATTAATTACTACTGTTACTTTAATTTCTCTTAATTCAAATTAAAAATATCTAGTGTTAATTAAATAAGTCTAAAAATTCACATTTCTATGAATATATAATTTGCATCGTATTCTCATCGCGTGTTTAGCACTAAAAAATTCTTTTTTTTTCACACATTAAAAGGCTATAAGGATATAATCTTATACGTACAATATTAATAACAAGTGTCATATAATTAGAGATATTAAATCAGCTGTAATTTATGAAGGAACGCTAAAAAAATTTTTTTAATAAAAAAGATAAATAATATTTAAGATTATTAACTAATTTTACAAACTAATATATTTACTTTATTTTATACTTCTAATCTCACGGCAATGCTGAATACACTAAAAGAATACGATTTATTGCACACTAATGTCAGGCAACATCTGTTAATTGAAGACCTGCTTGAGTGATCCATTTTAAGTAGGAACTGAACGCAGTGGTAAAGAGTCGTTTGCTCTTCGCTTTCCGATAAGCTGCCCGTCGTTCGACGCGCGCTCTTTCATTAGAAAACTCCCTGACGAGGAAAAAAAATCATTCTGAAATAATGGACCTCGCGATCTTGCCGAATGGGAGACGCGATTGTCGCTCCAAAAAAAAAATTATCACTGGGCGGAAAGACCGCGGAATGTTGTCAGGAGGGACACATACTCACCCGCTCAAGACACCAAGAACTAAGTTCAGCATGAAGAATGATCCAAGGACGATCAATGGTATAAAGTAAATCCAGTTGTACGTGCTGCCAATAGCGTCATTTGTCTGCAAATTCGATCGGAATCGATATGAAGACAGTAATGTCGCGTATATACACATATGTACCGGTTACACAACCGAAGGTATATTAATTAACAGCAAAAGTTATATGCAACACAGAGGCACTGGCACTGTAATCTCGCTGTATCAAACACGATGTGATAAATGTGATCGTCCGAGTGTGAGAGCTCGAATTTATTTATCGTTATCCGATAATATTCATTTCCCTTCACAAAGAAAAATTTTATCCCACATGAAGGGAAGATCCGATCTAAAAAAACATCATAGATTAAAAATTCGTCGATCACATTTATGCAAGACAACATCTTTATGAAACTCCAGTATCGCTGGTAGTAACCCGTGGAAAAAGAATAGGACGAGAGAAACGTGCCATTTTTTTTATAACGAAAGAAACTGATTTGGACTATTTGCTACATCTCTCTATTCGCTACTCGCTATCTTGAAGAAGAATCTACGGGTTTCAAATATTTAACACGTTGACTGCGATGATAGTCACCAATTAAAATTTTTTTAAAACAATGTTTATAAAAAACAATCATATAATAAACAAATCCATCAATATGAAATTTTAAATAACCATAAAAGATAATAATATAATATGTAAAATAAAAAGTTCATTGTTTAACACACTATCCCTGGGAATGTAGTCTTATTTAATCATATGATACAATATTTTATTATTATCACGCTTGTGATATTATGAGAAAATTCTCCTGTGGTATATACAATAAAACATTCACAAAGCAGACAACGTGTTGAACTAAGTATGTCGAAATTTATAGTTTAAAAACTCTCTCTCTCTTTCTATACTACATCTTTTGTTTTTATAAAAAATCTCCAAATATATGTATATATATTATATATATATATATATATATATATATATATATATATATATTTTCGAAGCATGGCATTTTCTTCCGACTGACGTTTTACCGCGGGCTACCCTATATTACAAAAATCGATGAAGCAATCGAAATTTTTCCGAGATTTCAGTAAATATAATAAATATACCATTATGTTACAGACGATGGAATTACGTTGAAGGGTTTCGAAATAATCTATTGTTTACAATGAAATATAACAATAAAATATTGTGAAATCCTCCGTGATCCATTGACTGAATATTAACCCTTTCGTGATCAACAAAAAAATATTCTACTAATAATTCTTTTCCTTTTAACTCATATTATACATATTTAATTCATATTATAGCACTAAAAGATTGAAAGTTACTTTTATATAATTTTAAGGAAAATAACAAAATTTATCTATCACGAAAGAGTCAGACATAAAAAGTACAATTAACATTGAATATTGAAACATCGAAAAAGAGGGCTGGAACTGACAATGTTATACTGAGCAAGGTGAACATATACGTCAGTGTTAGCTGTTTCCGCAAGGCATTCTTTAACCCGAAAGCCGACAAATTCGGCTAAAGCCGGACACAGAATAGAGACGAACATATATGTATAAGGACACCGGAAATTGCGAAAAAGGAAGAGACATTTAAAAGCGGATGAAAGAAAGTACATGTACCGAAAGTTAAAATAGTTAATATCTTCTGTTTTCTAAATGGGAAAATTAAATGGGAGAGAATTATAGTTTAGTACAAAAATGTGATATTTAAATCGCGAAGCGATTAATAGAGGATTGACGAAACTGGGCAACAACATTCTACGAGAACACAGAGATTTGAGAATGTTCGCTATCATACCTTTTACGTAACGATACTGCGAGGACAAAATCGTGCGCGATAACGAGGGAGTGAAATTTTAACAGAAACAGGAAAAACGAGCGAGAAAAAGAGAAAGGCAAAGAGAGAAATAGAGAAATACGGTAACAAATAGAAATAGAACGAGAGAAAAAAACATTAACACTGAAGAACATATTTCTTGCTTTACCCAGTACAATATGGCAGTCCAGCCCTCCATAGTGATACACTGGAAGACAGTGAGCATGGCGAATCCGATGTTATCGAAGCTGGTGATGCCCGAGTTTGGTCCCTCCCAGTGATCCATGCACGTCGAGACGTTCGCGTCGCACACGTGGGACCCGGGCGGGGCATCATTTTTGTTGTCTGCGCTACATGGACTCGGCATCTCGCCCTCCTTTATGATTACACCTGCAACGTTCAATATTGTGAAACATTTTATATAGTATAACGTCAGAATGGCCTGAAAAAGAATTGAAGCGTATATATATATATATATATATATATATATATACAATATTTTCTAAGTAATCAGAAATTATATTTTCATGCACTTCAAGATTTCCGATAGATTTTTCTTTCAATCCTTTGTATGATAAATTGGATATATAAAATAAGACAAGTAATATTATAAGCAGTAATGTTGGGCAAAATTTCTAGAAGGTTGAATATACTCACTGATGTCCTTTATACTGTAACATGTTTTATGCAGGGTTCCCGAATAAAACTCGAGGCCGATAATGGCGAATATCACGATGGCGAAGAGTACCAACAAGCCGATCTGCAGAAGCGGCGCCATTGCCTTAATAATAGACTTGAGCACCACCTGAAGACCTATTCGCAAAAAAATCGCCGAGGAGTAAGTAAGCCTAATCACTATTTCTACAAAATCGATATAGAATTCTATTCTCATTATTTCCGTGCATTATCGCTGATCTCGTTGTCCGAGAAATTATACATAATTTTTTAAATATAATCGTAAAATTAATATTCGAAAACCAACTTCTAGTAACAAATATACAGGATAATATTCTTTCTTTTGTTTGACGGCACTTGTAACAATTTACAAGTTAAAAAAGTTATCTAAGTCTTGTTATATTTTCATAAAAATGATTTTAGAATTCATAATGACTTGAAATAATCCAATTCTTACAAAATGTGCCTTTAATACTACTCGAAATGATTCTGCGTCTAAGGATTAGAATACCTCCGCCACATCTAAATACAACATCGAGTTCTGAGTAGTACCTATCCGATCAATACTACTAACATAAAACGAACAATTCAACAGAAAGCATCCTACAGGCAATATAAATAAATATATTTACGATTTAATGTGACTAACTCTGATCTACTTGACTTCATATATTTGTTAATTCACTCCTTATTAAATCTATTAGCCACTATTTGAGAAATAAATATTGCGGCGGATCGTATTCAATCTTCGAGGTATCCAAAACTTAGACACGAAGAAGTTTCGAATCATTCATTATTCATCATAAATTTTCTCGAGCAACAAGATCGTATTATTTTTGCACGTTTAGCGCCAAAATGTATTCATCTAAGAAAGACATGTCACATTTGAAATATTTTTCAAATTAATACTTTCTTATTCAAACGTGCATACGTAATAGCAGTAGAATATCTAATGAAATGAAACATTCAGCGCTAAATGTACTTTTAGCCCGCACTCACATCTTTATCTATACCGCATGCGCGCATAATGTATACTCAACAATAATTTAACGATCGAGTATGATTCACTCAAAACAGATGTAAGTTCATTTACATAACGAACTTCAAAAACAATTTTTTACGTTAAGTTTAAAGTGCAAATATCTATTGTTAAAATGTGAGTATCTATTTTGCGCATCATTTACGACGATCTCGCCGGGGATTCCGTTTACAACGGGGCTTCCCCAGACGCGAAACTTCTTTGGATTTCTTTGGAAGCAGAATTGCTTCGAGTTCCAAAAAATCGATCGCTTTCCAATTTGTACTAATGCGCTACTCACTCGGTATGCCGGAGACAAGTTTGAGCGGTCGCAACACGCGTATCGCACGCAACGTGCGCAGATCCATATCCAGGTCTTTGCCTTGCGACGTGATGATCCTGCCCCAAAAACACACACACCCCGCCACACTTTACTACTTACTACTCTATTACACTAATACTCACGCTACTCTTAAGTACTTATACTACGTCCACTAGATGGTTAACTAGCGTTCTTTCTAGCCTGGGGAGATAATGCTATCAGGACGATCGGATGAAATTTTTGTATGTAGAAGATCAAAGAACTCTGGTAAATTAAACTTCGAGAGCGCAAAATGGATATAAATAGCTATCTATAACAGAATATCTGTCCGTGATGAATCCCAAATGAATCATATCATTTAACAAAAAAGTACTTAATTTAAAACATGTTTGAAGTTTAAAAGAGAGACTTTTAAAAAAGGATGGGGCAATTTTATTTCTGTATTGCGGTTAAGCAAATATCAAATTCACATAGTTTTCCGTGCTTTTTCGTTTATTCGTTATAATATAAATACCAATTTAAAAGAAATCAATAATCTGTATCTGTATTAATATATTTTAATAATTAATATATTTTAATACAATATTTTTAAACATCACTAAAATACTTCGGTATATAATCACAACTTTAAATTGTAAAAATAATTAATAATATTGTGATTTTGAATTTTTAAGATGTGCTGGAGGGAATATATTTTCCTCTATTTTATTAAATTTAATGCTATACTAAAAAATAAATGTCTGACAAGATAGGACAATGTTCTACTGAAAAGGGCGCTGCGAAGGAATAGGATCGATGTATAGGCATGTAAACATATCTATGTATGTATGTACGTACATTCTATGTATATACGTAGACTATGTAAAATACAGTATATCTAGGTCTAGGAGAATGTAAAACGCTGAGACAAGCTAGTGATAGTGGCTATAATCACACCTAAACTCGGTGCTCGTTTCTCGAAGATATCAGTTCACCGTACGGTCATCGACCGCTACTTATCTATTTCTGACTCTCGCCAATAGCAGAAGCTTTTCGAAAAGATTCACATCAATTCATAAAAAACAGATAAGCAGGTGTTAAATTTTTTTCTACTCTGCTAGACAACGAATTCAAAAAACTTTATATTTTTTCTGACATAACAAATGTTCTTCGGTTATAGGACCAAGTATTTGGAAAAAAATAATTTATATAATTCTATAAAAATATCAAAATTGAACCTAATATTAAAAACGTCATCTTAAATATCGTTATTATGAAATCATTAAATATTAGAAGTATTTCAGCAAACCATTAAATGTTAGAAGTATTTCACTACTTAAATCTTTCTAATTTTGAAAATAGAATCGATGAAAAACATTTATTTCAATTTTGAAGATAGATTACATAGAGTAATAAAGATTACAAAATAAAAAAAGCAGATTTCTGAAATAGCTAAATATTTAAGGCTAAAGTCTTACGACTTTTCAAATGCTTTTCCATTAAAATTTTCAATTAATTTCTGCGCTATAAACGGAAAACCTCCACTGTTAATAATGCTAATGATGAAAATGGTAAATAAAAACTAAACTAGCTTGTGATAAAATTGATAGAAGCGAAAATTATTAATCCTAACAATATAAATTGGAAAAGGGTGACCATCTTCTAGAATTATGGACACTCGCAAAGCAACGATTCGATCTGTCGTGAATTTCTAAGGAAACGAATTTTAACGGATTCGCCGCTGAACACGTTATCTGCTCTAGGACACGTATCCATTTAACAATGTATAGTCGTCTCTATTATTTAGCGCAACTGCAGCTAAAGATAGCTAATCGCTAAATATAGGCACTCTGTGGGTCATCACATATGTGTGCGTGTGTGTGTTTTCTTTTTTCCCCTGTCCACCTGTTCGTGAGTGCGCATCCTCGATGTACGGAATTGGAGACGATTGATTCCCAAATCGTCATTGCTTTGTTCCGAAAAGAAAGCACTTTCAAAATATTAAGCTACTGAGTTGTAAATAGATTCTTCCTATACAGACGTTTCAAATTGTTTCTCAACACTTAAAGGAAATAATGGTTAATTTCAAAATTAGCGATTAAACGATGCTTAAATTGCTCTCTACGTGTTCATTTTTCTACGTATTCATTTTTCTACAGATCGAATTAGAGTTATTATAAATATGTAGAAATATAAGAAAAGCTATGATTACTTTATCTATATGCTATATTGTTGCAAGAAAACATGACTATAATTGTTTTTATTATATTTAGTGATTATTATCGTTATTGCTTTTCTAAAATATAATTCTTTATCTGTTAGCAAAAATTTAATCAAAAGAACTTAATATTGTATAAAAAATATTTTATATGTTAAACACAATATTAAACTTATTTATTACATTCACTATCGCTCAAAAATTTCAGCATACTGTTTATGGAAATTTCGTAATAATATAAAAAATAGAATATGAATACAGTTTGCATACATTATGTTTTTTAAATTTATTATTATATATTTTTACTAAAATTAAAAAGAGAATTTATTTTCCTCTTCTTTTTTTAGATTTTTTTACGTTTTTCAAACTTAATCTCTTTGAATTTTGATAACAAAAGCCAAACTTTTGGCATTCTGTCGAGTTCTTCAAGTATCCTAATCAAAGATTTGTATTCAATCTGGCGCTCAGTCTGCGAAAATATATTGTTTCCATTCTCCTTATTAATCATCATACTATCCAAATGTTTATCGGCGTCTAGCGCAAAATTTGAAATTCACATGTTTTTTTTTGAAAAATTTACTTATAAATTTTGTTTATAATTATTTTTCAGTTTTTTGTGATTTTACTGAATCTTCTATGCTCGAAAATAAGAGAATATATATTATAATAAATATTAATAAAATTAAGATTAATGAGAGTCAGCGCGGGAAAACAAATGTTGGTTAGACGATTTGTTATTAAACCAACATTGATCGTTGATTATGTATAACTTGCTGAGGATGACTCCAAAGAGAGTAGACACGTTCAAAAGTTCATAATAAAGCTGCACATCATTTATAAATTTGAAGTATTTTATATGAATTAAAATACTTATGCGCACCTATCCCCGCGCTGATTCTCATTACCTTAATTTTATCGTTATTTATTATTTTAAAGTTCGAGAGACCGATTTAAATTATTTTTTGTCATTAAATATATATTATATTATAGTTTTATATTTAAAAAATGGATTTGTTAACACAAAAACATAAGACGTGCTGAAACTTTTGAGTAAATCTATGTATATAGACGAGATACACAGCGTAAACACACAGAGAAAATTCATATAAAAATTTATAGAAATATGTAAATTATATTATATATTATTCAACATATATATATAGATTATCAAATGAGAGCTAACTGAGAGCCATCACTAACTCTAACTTTATCAACTGATCTAAGACACCCATAGCCTCTAAGCGAAGATTAATAAAAACGTACATATGACGTTATATTACGCAATTAGAAGACTAACGCAGGAGGCTAGAAGGACGGGAACTAACAATATATATGTATATAGATATATGTATAGTTCAAGTCGATGCTGCTTTTGCTTGCCAGAACTAGACGTCATATCAGGAATAACTAAAGCAGCGGAATCGGCCAAAACTGAAGGGATCGAGCTAAGTTTCGGCGTCGAAAAGACATTAAAACTATTGTTTGTAACTATTGAGAACCGCACATAGATTGCCAGGAGACACAATATGAAAGGACAGAGGGTTAAAAGAGACACAGAAGGCTGGTCATTTGCTCGATTTGTTAGCTCGACTTATTACTGGCAGGAATTTTTTTCTTTGGATATTTGTTAGTCGCTCCTGCTCTTTCGCAGAACTCTGACTGACTCACTTGGAATTTTCGAAACCAGCTTTAGCGGTCTGAGGACCCTGAAGGAACGTAGCATACGTAGGTCGACTTCCACGTTTGTTTCGGCGAACACGGTCATCGACCTAATCCAAGGATTACTCTAGAATCTATCTGACCAACGAGTATGGCGATCGGCGTGTTTCCTTAAGTCCTATAGCTAGGGAAACCAGTTTTCGGACTACGTTGCCAAAATATTAAAATTTTCCGGAAGATTTGCATAATAACAACATTACCGCTATCAAAACTATGCTTTTGATATTAGAGATAAAACCCTTATATAACAATTATTAATAAATCCATTATTATAAAAGCATATACGGTAATAAATCAATTTATTACTATAATAAATTTTTAGAAAAAAATGAAATCACTTTTTTATCATGTAGATATTAAAATTTTGCTGTATTATACATAAACTACTAATTACGTCAGCAAAGCATAAAGTATCTCATTTAGCAATATTAGTCAAACTGATTCCTCCAACATCTTGTTTCCTTATAAGGATGTAATTAGGGAAAGAGGTTTATTTTGCCGCTCGCTTCAGCCGCAAATTAATTAATAGGTGAAACAATATTTGCTCTCTTGAATAATCAATATTAATGATCTGTCCTATATTTGTGTGAGTAATGTAAATGTATGTAGAAGAATGTAATAATGATTTTTGGTGCAGATTTTAAAGAGAAGCTAATTTCAAACAGAAAAGTCATTTATTATTTCATATAAACAATATCATGATATTAATTTATAGGATTTTTCATAGTATCAATAAAAAGTAGGGTTGACGATTATCTGTTTATCCGGGTATCCAAGATAGAAATAGATCTGAAATAAAATATCCAATTGAAGAGAATTTTTCGGATTTAAATGTTTCCAATTGTTTAGATATCCAAAAAAAAGTTAAAGTTAAAGTTTAATGATTAATCGTTTATTATTTGGATTTTGGATCTCTCAATATTTTTTTCTATGCATATATATGCGGAATGTATATATATATATATATATATGTCTGAGAGAGTGAAAAAATAAGAACGCGAGAGAGAGAGGAGGAGGGATGAGCGTGAAAAAAGAGAAACGAGAAATAGTGAGAAATAGAGAGAGAGCAAGAAAGCGAGAGAGAAAAACTTCATATATTTATTTTGGCTTATATATTAATATAGGCTTTTACATATTAAATATATACTTTTACATATTAATACAATTTTAATTTTAATTTAATATATAATAATTTTATATATTTAATAATTTTATATATATTAATATAATTTTAATTAACTAAACAGATCCTGTTTTTATTAGTATTAATAAAATGCAATAGAGTGTGTGTATGTTAGTTTCTGAGAAATAAGGGAGTGTCGCTTAGGAAACCTATATCAGCGACTTTCCTCTAGTGAAATCTGTAATTTAATCAGAAACCGGATTTTTATGAGACAATGGATGCGAAAGATTGGGCCCGGACGGATTCGGATATCCGGATCTGGATCCGCAGAATATTATATTTCAATATTCGGGTATAAGATTCAGATAATGTTACTAGCTGGATACCCGGATTTCTACAGATCCAGATGAAATCGTCAACCCTAATGAAAAGAATTCACAATCTTGGGAAATCTTTTTTCTCCAAGAACATATAAAATGTTGAAGATTACTGGTAAGAATACTATAAGATTACTGTAGAAAATTACTGGTAAAAAGGAAGAGTAGAAAAAGGAAAAACGGAAGTGGACAAAGGGAGAGATTTTACTGACAAAAGTAAGCATTCGACTCTCACCCGGTCACCACGACGAAGAAGTCCATGATGTTCCAGATGTTGCGCAGGTATGAGCCGCGGTGGAGGACGAAGCCGAGGGCAATAATTTTGAGGCTCGCCTCGACGCAGAAGATCGCGAGGAAGTACATCTCCGAGGACTCGAGCGACTGTGCGAGTACGGTCTTGTCCTGCCTCGGCAAGTGCTCCTCGAGAGCGAGGACCACACAATTGGCGATGATGGTGAGCAGGACGGCGTACTCGAAGGGCGGCCACTCGATGACACCGCGTACCTTCGACCGTATCCAATTATCTTCCGAAAGGATAAACAACGATGTGGTGCCCTTGCCGCCTCCCCCACCGCCACCGCCTCCCCCTCCACCTTGATCCCGGCCTGGCGCCATGTCCACCAGACCAGGTACCTGAAAACGCCGATGTTCTACTAAAAAAACTCCGAAAAAGAGAAAAAGAGACTTCCAAAAATGAATTATAATACAATAGAGTTTACAAAATGAAATAAAAAGTTTTAAACGTAACATATTATTAGACCAGTCCCTTCTCGATCAGAGTAATCAATCATACAACTTTTCTCTAGAGTGGAAGTGTGAAAAGTGAAAATTTTTATGTATGTATGTACAAATATATACACACATACAAACAAAAAACGTTTTCGCCTTAGAGAAAAAGTTATATAATCAATATTCTGAACTATATTTTTTTGTTGATACTTTCATTGGCGACACTGCTTACCTGTCATTACGCATTGCGTACTACGATTTGCTTTCTCAGGCATGTGGGAATAACCCAACCGCGCGATTTGTTGTCCGGTGTATTGTGTACATCATTAGGTCTGTTCGCGTTGCATGAAATCCCCAAATATTTGTGCACTTAAAATGATAGATATATATTTCACCTTAAAGAGAGAGAAAGCAAAGATACCAAGTGCCAAAAGTAAAAGCAATGCGAACAGACCTAATAGTAAAGCTCTAGATATACCAAAGCGTATGGGTCCTTCATTTTCGACTTAATCACCCTGTATCAATAATATTAGCGCTTATTGGACTACAGATAACTAGATCGAAATGATGGTCGAAATAGTCAATAGAAAATATTTTTACCAGGGATTATATAAATAAATATAGTTACAATTATATTACGATCATAATTATAATTATAATCGTAAATTACAATTCGTCAAAGACGCATCATTCAAATTTTCCAAACCCCCTTTCTCCTCTTATTCGTAAAGACAGAGTGCTCGTTTATACAGACGACATTTTGATACCTTCAGTATCTGTTGAAGAAAACTTGCAAGTTTTCACTCAAGTTTTGATTTTATTCAAGCAACATAAATTTGAGTTAAATTTTCAAAAATATCAATTTCTGAGAACTAAAGTGGAATATTTAGGATATGTACTTTCGAGGGGATTATTTTAATCATCATGTAGAGGCGATTAAAAAATTTACCCGTTCCTCAGAATGTTCATCAGCTTCAGAGATTTATGGGCCTGCTCAATTTTTTTTTTCGTCGATTCGTACCAAATTTTGCGGAAAGGGCCAGACCGCTATATGCGTTAGCCAATAAGTCAGTACGATTTTAATGACGCGTATTTACACGAGGAGTTAAAATCAGCGCTTATCAATTAATTTTAAGATTTTAAGTATAATCCGAAATTGGAGATCGAGTTGCACATTGACGCGAGCTCAACTGCCCTTCACTGCAATTCTTTTACAAAAGCAAGAAAATAAGATTAGACTTCAGTTGCTTATTACAACCAGGCAACCAACACGGAGAGCTGCAATCACTCGTTTGAATTTGAAATGTTAGCAATCGTCAAGGCCTTTGAAAGGTTTCATATCTACTTTTATAGAATAGATTTCATTGTTGTCATTAACTTACGCATTGCCAGATGGATACTTATGTTGTAAAGTTATAGACTCCTACTAATACACCGAAGAGAAAAAAATGACTCATGTCGACGCATAGTCGCGCCTGTGAATGTCCCGTTGGAAAAGGAATTGCAGTATAGGCAACTGGCCGACCCGACTATTCAGGCTCTAGTAGAGTCCCTCAAAAATAAAAACGCGATAATATTAAGGTCACTCTAATCGACAACTTAGTCTATCGTAAATACAAAAACTCATTTAAGTTTATTGTCCCTGAGTCCATGACTGCTAGAATTCTTAGCGTTTATCATTTCTTGTGCACACTGCGGAGTCGAAAAAACGATACAGGGTATCACTAGTAATTATTGGTTTCCATCATTGGGTAAGAAAGTACAAAATTATATAGATAACTGTTCTGGAGAAATGATTGACTATTTATCTACGATTTTCGATATGTTTGGCAATCCTTCCGAGATTGTATCCAGTGCAATTGTATTTACTTCGTGCAAATTTGCCAATTTCATCCATAAACGCGACATGAAACACCGTTTAATAGCTATGGTCCAATGGAATGATTGAACGGGTTAAGAAGATGCTGAAGTGGCCAAATTGCTGGGACTTTGCAGATCGATATAAATCCGAATTTACTGAACGAAATAAAAAATCCTTTTACAGAATTAAAGTAGATGCAAAATTTGATAGTGCTGCAATAGACTTTACATTAAAATCGAAAAAAAAGTTAAAAACTTACATTTTTTCAACTCGTAGAGCTGTTACTTGACGTAGATGTTTCCTTAATACAAAAGTTTTATATCTCGTATGGACAGTGCAGCGTATTACGTGCATAAACAATACTGAATTTATGAAATTAAGATTAAACTCTTAAAAAGAAAGATTTATATCGATCTGCAAATGACTTATACAGGATGCGTCATCCAAATCGAACAATTTCTTTAAACAAAATGTTTTTAATGAAAAATTAAATGTTACAAAAAATCTTTTTACATGGCACTTGGGGAATCCCTGTGTACAATTATTCAATCCCCCATTAGCTTAAATGACGGCTTCCATTCTCAATCTGAAGCGTTCGCACGCACGCTGTAATGTAGTGCTGTCCATGCCGATGAATGCTACCTCAATAGCGGCCCTTAATGACGTCACATTGGGACGCCAAGTCTTGTTTGTGATCCTTTCAACTACGCTCCATACGTAATAGTTCAAGGGATTTAAATCTGGGCTGTTGGGAGGTCAGAATGGGAGCCGAAGGGAAACAACTCGGCTTGTCCTGGCAGCCTCAGAAAGCATCTGTCTTTAATGTGTACGATTTGTACCTCCTCGGTAATTCGACGCATTGTTGGCTCGCTTACACTAACAATTGATGCTAATTTTCGCAACGATTGTCCTGAGTCATTCGAAATCAGTGCTTAAGTCCTTTAAACAATTACGGGGATCCTCGCAGTGCATTCTTTCGAGTGACTCTTCCTCGTTGGCATATTGGAATCTTCCTTGGACTGTTTTAAAGCCGTAACATTTGCCACAACGTCATAGGTTGATCTCGGGTATCCAAAGAACCGAATTATTTCCATTACTGAGCGCCCAGCGCGAAGATCTTCGATGATCGCGACTCTTCGATTATTATTTACTCCGCACTTAATTTCAACATCGCAGCCATTTTGAGAATATGACTATTTACTAGAAGCATCAGACTTTCTCGGACGCCAACAACAATCTCTGATAGAGGCACAACATAGCGGAAAATTTAAATTGAAATTTGTCAGGATTTTAATAACGCACCTTGTATACGAATGCTGAGCGAAGACTCAGAATGGTGAACAAAGCAATAATTGTATCTAGCAGTAGGTGTTCGATCTTGCAAGAGATGGGTTGTAATAAATGCGTTTGAGTAAGACACAACGATACATAATAAATATAAGAAATGAATGAAAGAATCTATTGAATTTAGAATTAAAGAGTCTGTACTATCGACCTCGATCAAGTTCGGTCATCGCTCCAGCATCCCCTTAACCGTTTCTTAAAATCGTCATCCCGCAAAGTTTCGGAGGCGGAAGAATGTTAATCTGATAAAATTCATGAAATTCAATACGTAATTAACAATACTTATCATATCGCTATATTAAGAACTCCCCTTTTAGATTACTTTTTGAGATACGAAAAAAGAATTTACCCGGATTCTCACTAAACGGCTTTCCTATCTGATCTATCCTATCTTGCCAAGGAAGTTTTAGTTGGTTCAGATGACTTAATGTCTCGTGAGTGCGAGATGCGGCAATCAAAGCGTCAAACAAACTCCGTGCTTATAATAAAATCTACTACGATAAGCGCCATAAATTGCCCACCGAGTATAACCAGGAAGATTTGCTCATACATGATTCAGCGATAAACGAGAGAACAGAAAGTTAAAGCTGCCCTATAAATGTCTTTATTTGATCGCTAAGGTTTTTAATAAGAACAAATATGTCATTCGAGATATCTCTAGGTTTAACATCAGAAACCAGACAATTCGATCCTGGATTTCGATTCGCCGGACTGAATCAAACTTTGAGTTAAACTGATAATTTCTTGATTCTCTCTGCGACTGTACTTGTATACTTTCTTAGTAAGTAAATTCATAAGCGTTTTTATACGCGGGCATTTGTGACAAGCAGCGAGAAAGGCTGCTTGTATCCGAGAAATAAAAAAGTAATCCCAGGCATTGGTGGTCATTTAAATTTCCCGTCCATGCCTTACAATAATATTATTTAAACAATACAAAAAGTTTGATAATGTTAATCAAGCCTAAATAATAGTTATTAAAACTCCGATAAAATAATTTTAATCAATTCGATTAATCGATATAATCGAAATCAACTAAATGCTAATTTATAAATATTGTCTTTTTCAATTATTACCAAATGGTTGGTTACTATTATGTATACTAAATATTTACTAGTAATTTATTAATATTTACTAAATATTGCACCAATACAAAATACTTTTGTAGCTATTATCAATCTTTTTCCAATGTTTTTTAATTGTTCTTCCAATGCTTCTTATCTGATAGTAGAGGAGATTAGGCATGAAAGAATCATTTTTTTCAAAATATAAAAAAAATATTAAATTCGGTGTTAAACAAATATAATCGCTTTCTTATTTAAACGTATCCTCATTTATCTATAAGATCCATTTAAGAAAAATAATATTTAATCTTTAATAGAGATTTAATCACCATTTTTCATAAACAAGAAATTCAGTTCTTTTAAAACAACATGATTTTTGAAAACCATTACTTGTTTTGTAAGAGCCAAGTATTAAATTAAGCTTTAATATAAATAAAAAACTATATAATCTTTAATATAAATAAAAAATCAAAATGTCGTTCTTTAACAAATATTATTTTTTTAGAAAATTAATAAATGTGTGAAAAATAGAAAATATATTAGGTGTTGGAATTAATTTGTAGCGTTTTTTAATGAAAGAATGTTATTTATTTCACATGAGCATTAAAAAATACATTAATGAAAGTACTTCCCATCACTTGTAAAACGCTACGAATTAATTCCAACACCTAATAATATTTCTAATTAAAAACATTTATTACAAAAGAAATGAAAATTTTCTTTAGTCACATGAAGTATGAGTTCAATCAAAGTATAATTTGCATTGATATCAATCTATCGCAATACGATATATTTCACAAAGCTTACTAAAAATGCTTGAATTGTACTAAAAAAATAGAAAGTCAATTGTACTGAAAAGTACAATCTCTGAGTATACAATGAAGGAGTCAGGCAAAGCAATAATAGAATTGACTTTTTCATACCGGCTCTTTCATAATATTATGTGTAAAAAATCTAATCACAGAATATTTGATAAAATAAACAAAGAATTTATAATTACATTTTTAATTCCGTTAATGTATATAGTATTCAATAAAAAATACTTTTTCTAAAAGCTAATCGCAAATAAATGAAAAAAACTTGGAAATTTTGGACTCAACTTTGGAAAACTTGGAACTCAAAAAATGTGTAACAATAATTTGGCATTTCTCATTACGGCAACACCGTTTTGACGATGACTATCAAATGTTTATGGACGACGTAGTTTTAGTACTGCTATCAAATGAAAATATTTTTAAATTTTTGGCGATATTCAATTAGTCGAAATACGAAATGGCTCTTTCAAAATATATCTCTTTCATGCCCACTTTCCCCTACTTATTGTTTTAGATACGTTTCTAATGATTTACATTTGTGCGTCATAGTATTTTCGAAATTTTGAAATATTTTTCGAGTTCGCATCAAATCTTAAACTCGATCAAAACTCAAAATAAATTATTCTCTGAGAAACTTTCAAGCAATAAGTGGTGAAGAGATTGCTCAGAAGAAAAACTATACAATTGCAAAGACACAAATGATTGATTTTCCGGTGATTATAAAGCTATCATGAACTGCAGAATGTAAACGAACGATAACGGTATTTTATATTAAGGATAACAGAGACAAAGGCAATAATTGATAATTGTCATCTTACCTCCCCTCCGAAGCTAGTCCAGTCACCGAGACCACTCCTCAATCCGGCCAACCTCGACCTTCTCCCGTAATACTGACTCGCGTATCCAGGATCCCTTTGTGCCGCCTCTTGCGCTGCTGCCAACCTGGAAACGATAGAGGGGTAAAAGAGATCAGTGGCTGGTTGCACATCGGAGCAATCTCTCGATCAGGATTATTTGCATGACTTACGTCAAATAACGATACCATAAACCGTACCATGATTTCTACAAACGAAACAGTCACCTGCAGATCAATTCTACCTCAGCTGAACATCATTTAACGATGCTTTAGTCTTAAATGAAAATGCGATCTGAAATTTATCAGAGTAAACTAGCTAAATTATAAATAAATTGTTAAATTTGAAACAAATCAAACTTATCTACATTTGTATGATTTCCGTTAATTATTATAGTTTTAAAATATTTAATAATCTGACAAGCTTACTAAAGTATAACAATTACAAGGTGTTTAACTTGGTATAAGAGTTAGCAGAATAAGTAAAAGATTATCAGTAAATAGTATGTGACATAACAATGCTTTTAATAATTAAATAATTAAATCAATACTTTGACTAGAAAATTCTTAAAAGAAATAACACAACGCTTTATCATCTCTTTAATATAAATTATAAAAATCGCTCTCGCCTATTTATAGCTAAATTTCATCTAATCGTTAATCTATATTAAACAAATCTTAAATTAGGTCAAATTTAACACTAATATGTAATATAAAAATATAACTATAAATTTAGCATATATCTTTATACTACTCATAAACGTTAAAAATAATTAAAATATTTTCTTAATTTAATGAAACTTTAATGTATTTTAACAAAACATTTAAAGTTTTCTTTATAAAATGCACAGCGTATTCACGAATCACTAAAAATCCACAAAGTGTACAATTATTTAGACGAGTGCACCTGATAGCGGACGATGACTCAGTGGGATTTCATGAAACGCTCGTTAATAATGGTGGACGAAGGTATATAATGTATGCGGCTTCAGCTTCAATTAAGTACATTAGCCGAGACTTTTGCGACAGATGCCCCGTATGCATCCCGATGACTCTTCTCGTGCGACAGAGAGAGAAAGAGAGAGATAGAGAGTGGGTGAGTGAGTGACAATCAAGGCACATGGTAATGCAATAATTCATAGCAAGAATTTCCTATCGTTTCATCCTCGCTCTCGTATAATGCGTCAAATGCATCAATACACACAATAACGTCGAAATTATCGCGTTTGTAAAATCACATTCAATCTGGATAGAGGATATTGATCTATATTATCTATTTGTGATAACGTTTCTTATAGAAACGATACATGTGACCCTAATTATGATATGAGTAGTTCACTTTAAAATAGATCTGATTAACATTTAAACTTGGTTTCGATTAACATTTTATTTAAAATAAGACATCTTTTAAAAAAACACTTTTAGTTATAATTAGAGCTTAGTTAATGTATATTTTTTAGTTTTGTCGAGAGAAATTGTTTTTTTCAGTTTGTTAATTAAGCCTAATTTAATAAAAAAAAATAGATATACGATATAAAAAACAGATTTTTATTTTTCATTTTTTAAAAATATATAATGTCCTTAAAATAACAAAAAACTAAATCTGGGCTAATGAGAATCAGCGGGAACGGAGGTGCGCAATAAAATTTTTACAAATAAATTTGTTATTCCATATGAAGTGTTTATATTATCTTTATTTGAAATATATAACGTCCTGTTAGAAAAACTTCAGATCTTTAAATTTTTTCAGACATATTTTACAGGGTTTAAAAATAAAAAAAAATTAAAAATGTAATAATAATAATTGAACTTTAGTTGGCAAGAAACGCGAAATTAACTCAAGTCGAGATCATTTTCTAATCAATTATATAATGACTGATTCAATTAACTTCACAGATTCACTCTTATTCTAAAAAAATCTTAATGCTGAATTTGCACAATGTAAGGAGGAGTCTACTCAATCGATCGCTGAATTTGGGATGTTCCACAAAAACCTTTGAAGAATGCTCGAGATCATTTAAAAAATGTCGATATTTGTTCCATTCTTTTTCTGAAAAAGAATGGAAGATACAGTTCTAAAATATCAAATTTTTCGTAAAAAATTTATTTAGTATTACATATAAAAATAATTTGAATAAAAATCAAATAATACTTCAATATCATAATAAATATTATAATAACTCATGTAATAAGTGTTTTTTCTTACATTTAATTTTTTCCATCTTAATTCTAAATAAATATCAGAATTTTAATTATAAGTTATTAAAATAAAGATTTGATTAGGAAAATATTTACTTCAAGAGAGTGTATGGGTAGAAAGCTTTTTTGATTCAGAAACAGTCTATGCATAAGATATAATAGATAAAGTTTTATCATTTGTAACCACGACACTCCATTTAGCCGAATGGAAAACGACTCGAAAGAAAGTTTTGCCCGCCCCAAGATCGTCCGATTTCGTGTATCAAGGGAATCGAATTATACAGACAGCGAGCGCGGAGAGTAGTGTCTGTCAATTTTATCAGCTACTTCCATTAGGTCTTTTTTTGGCTTTACGATTCTTCTTTTCTTCGACTGTCTTCGACCGGCGACCGACAAAATGGCGCCAGCGGAATAAGTACTTACAAAAAGTAATTGTACTGTTAGTCGCAGGGGGATTGTAAAAAAATAAGAGGCTTCGTTTCAGAAATAGTGAATGAAATATCCAAGAAAGTAAAAATATATCGTTATATCAGGTTTTTGTGATTTATCACTTGTTGCTTAACATCTGATCAACTTTATATTCTCAATCAAAAATATTGATTGAATTGAATTAATACATCGAAATGATTGAAAAAGTACTATCTCCAAATACGATGGATTTCAGTGCCAACTGTGTTAATTACAAATTTATTCAGTGTATTTTAAGTCTCGGAAAGCTATTAGTTTATTAGATATAATTTATAAAAATTACATGTACACCTCTTTTTTACATTTAGGACCATTTAGGATTAAATTGAATACGATGAAGTAAACATAAAATATTTAAAAACTGGACATAACATGCCGCAATTGTTGCTTGTGTGCTTGCCTGTGTTT
The DNA here is from genome assembly GCF_024713525.1 of Acromyrmex echinatior. Classification (NCBI taxonomy): domain Eukaryota; kingdom Metazoa; phylum Arthropoda; class Insecta; order Hymenoptera; family Formicidae; genus Acromyrmex; species Acromyrmex echinatior. The sequence continues at coordinate 3,494,962 of NC_141860.1, read as the reverse complement.
CAGCCTAACGTCGTTGAATTATTGAAAACGGGACAGAAATAATTGATCCAGTTTGTTCTGTAACGGCGGGATCAATACTACTCTCGAAAATGAATTGCCGACTTGTTCGTGTGTCCGTTTTACAAGGACGCACTCCATGAAGTAGAGCAATATACGTAATGGAAGAATTCATTTGTGATCATACAGATTGTTACATCAGCAACAGGTATAATTCTTGAGCGATTAGTCGGGTTTTAAGTTAATCATTAATAAACCAGCAAAATATACACTATTCCCTGTTTCGTTCAAAAGATTATGATAGATATTATTATCCTCCAACAACTTTTGCCCAATTTCTAATCATACAAAATTTATATAATAAATAAATATCATTGTTTTACTTATAATCTTTTTTTTTTCAATAGCTTCTGTAGCGAACCTTTAACATCAAAATAAAGTTTAAATCTATTTCTTTCCTACATATATTAATTTCATATATTAATTCGCAAAATACATTTTTTATAGACACACGATATAATTGAAATTCAAGTCTGTCGTCAAAATTTGATATTACCATAGCATTGCAAATATTAGATTTCGATACAATATCGTCGGACGATGTTCGCGACCGTCATGATCGTAAAACAGACACAGGAGTGGTCCTACTTGCAAGATGCGGATTGCCGCATGCGGGCGAGGATTCTCGCGAAGGTTAATCGCGATTTATGCAACAACATTGTTGCAGCGCGTCGCTGCTGGAGTGCAGTTTTTTGCTGGTTAGCAAGTAACAGTGGAACGCGAGTCGTGCCAAATGTTCGTGTTACCGGACGCCCCTGTTTTTCGTCGATAGTAATTAATACGTACCGAGCGGAAGCTCGATGGAATTTTTTCCCCCGTTCATCTGTCCATTACTTCATAAATATTCAGTTGTGAATATTTCGGGACTGAAGAGAAGCCACAATATGTGTATGTGTGTGTGTGTGTGTGTGTGTAGAGAATGTAGATATAAAAGTCACTTATACAAAAACGTTACCCAGTTCAACTAACAATAAGTACAAGTTTAGAAAGTCTCGTGATCTTTATGGAATTAAAATTATTATTTTATTTAATAATAATTAATGACGCGTTTATTATAAGAATTTTGAAAAATTTTCCCACTTCTCTAAAAATAGAAAAATATTAAAAATACATTACTGCAATTTTTAAAAATAGATCGATGAAAATGGTATCATTTAACAAAACAGACATTAAACATACTCCGAAGAAATTGTTTCAGACTATTTCAAAATAACATCCAGAATAGAAGAAATGATAGGAGGCTTAACTTCCAATTATTTTTACCCACAACCCGTGAAAGAGAAAAAAAACAAGATTTGTAGCCACATAAAAGAGGCTTATTTGAAAATGATGAGTTCGAGCGGTGCCAGAGTTCTAAGAGTTAAACATCGTGTGTCTGAAAAAAGAATACTGCTGTAAGAAATCAGAAGGGCAAATTGAATAAAAACTATTTTAACCGAACAAAGACTGCTTGGTACAATAAAGTTCGCAAAAAGAGGAAAATCCTGATTGTTTCTAATTGACGTAACGAGCATGAGCTACAAACGTAGCCAGTTGTATATCTTAAGCATGAAAGAAAGGGTATTTATTCCCCTGGAATATACCTGGAGCAAGATAAATTATTCTCAAAGAGTTTCGAGAGAGGATTTATGGAAGAATACTAATTCTATCTTGACCCTAGTTCGTCGGGGATTGCGCAGAGTAAGAGCTTATCGATTTGTTATATTATTCGTCGGTAATCCGCTTCATTAATTATGTACATTTCTAATGAGAGGCGAATATCTTTAGCGAACGTCGGTACGATAATATGAATTTATACATAAAAGACAAAATGAACTAAACGTCAAACTAATATAATAGTAAATCGAATGAGAAATATGATATTCTTTGGGTTGCAATTTAATTACATTGTAGACAAAAAAGTATTTAATAACTTTTTTATATGAGCTTTAAATATTATGACTTATATCAATAATTTTTTTATACATAGCTGAAGAGGGCTTTAATTTAAATATTAACTCTCAGTATCCACATCTTAAAAAAGTTCTTATCTACCCACATCCGAGTATTTGTAATCCAGCGTTTTCTTTTGCTTGTATCTCAGATTGTAATGCATCGATTTTAATTAATTTTTTTTTAATCTATCGTTTAAGACTAAAAATTTTTTTTAATTAGAAAGTCTAAAATGTCGTAGCACAAAAGATATTTTGCAATAAGTGAAAAGAGATCAGAAAAAAACGCCTGAACTATGAAAATCGGAGGGGTTACGCTAATCCTTTGTGGGTACTGAAAGTTAAATATAAACTTACATTTGCGCGCGCGATAAATTAATGAGATAAGTTGCGATATCTATTTCCTAAATCATTGATACAATCTTATTGTCGTTCAGTTATTCATTATGTATATATAACTCCTACTTATTAAAACGTTCGCAATTAAAAAAATTACACGATAAATTTAACTAAATCGACTTTATCCAAGAATCTGATATCGACTGTATGAAAGTATGGCAGATTGAAAATGTCAAACTTTGAATCAGGTGTACAATATTTATGTATAGGTGGTCAGCCGACGAAAGAGAGGCGAAGGAACATTAAAAATAATTGACCTTCGATTCCGGATCGACGAGCAGGCAGTAACGCGACGCTGTCGTTTATCGCGTAAGGCTATGCCATTATTCTCTCTTTTCGCGAAAGATGAAACTTTTTCGAGTGTTATCGGTCCATGCGCGAGGCTGACATGCACAGATTTAAGTCTGAGACACAATTGAAAAGACAGATAATAGGAATAGGGAACAACAGATTTCAACCTATCAGAAACTGTGTATACCAAAATAAACCGTTTCTGATAGGTTGAAATCTGTTTTATTCTCTGTTCCTATTGCCTGTGTTTTTCAATTGTCTCAGGCTTCACTGGAGCGCATTTAGCGAGGAAATCACTCGATCACTCTTGTGTGCATGTAGGTATATGTATATATATATATATGCACTTGGCTAAAAAGTGATTCAATCCATGGAATATTAATACATGGAAAATATCAACTCCCTATCTGTTCTCGTTTTAACGTGACATAATCTACAACGATCGACTTAATCTCTTGAAGCGCACGTGCTTACCCTTCGACTTATTCCACATATAGGAGAGTAAACATCTTCCCTCATTATGAACGATATTAAATTATATTTAAGATGGTTAATTTCAATGCAAAATTAATATTATATATAAAACTGATTGGAATTGAAAATTTATATCATAAAACAAATATTTATAGGGTAAAAGCACTAAATATGGTTCAAGCACTAGTTCTGGATCACTTTTTATATTTAAATAATTATAGTACTTTCCATCATTAAATACATATCACAAGATTTTTTAGCATTTGCTTTATCTCTTTCAAGTGTCAATTGATTTTAATATATTAGGAACAGCACGACACATTTTATTGATATCGTTAATTAATTAAATGTGCGAGGTTAACTAACGTATGTATTTTTAAAAATTCAGTCAAAGTAATATCATAAGAATTGCCTTATGACTTTTATAATAGGTAGTAGGTAGTAAATATCATTAGATTACATGGAAAAAAATCAACTTATGCTCGGTCGAGATTAAATATCTGCGGGTGTTTGTTTAATTACTATGTTATAAGAATATTTTTATTGCGTAAATTTATTATGAAAATGTTTAAAAACTTGTCAAATTTTGCCAACCAAAAAGGATTTATTTTAAATATCAAAATAGAATATAAAATAAAGTATGTATGTCTATATGCAAAAAGTGTTACTATTCTTAATTTAACTCTTTTTTATTGCTAAAGTTTAATTTCCATTAATTTTTATTGTAATTTTAATTGATTTTTAATTGTCACTAATTTTTAATAAATTGTATTAAAATTGCATCATGATTCATAATTAGACCTTAGAATATAGATCATCTATTCATGATCATCTATATACTAGATGGATTATCAATTATAATTTCGTTATATATATTACGATATGCATGCGCAAGTCATTTTTATTATTCTTATGGGATGTAATAACGCTATTAAAAAAGATAAAGCATTTGGTAAATCAATCAATTAATACATAGGATCTAATTGTAGATAATTGTCATTACTTTATTTAATTCAAATTTAAACATATAAAACGGTAATAATGAAATAAAATCATCTATAATGTAATCTTTATGATCAACCATAACTATTAAATATTTTATTAATTGTTTGATATTATTTTCTAGATCAAAATAATATGAATTTTTAATAAATATAAATTTTTTTTTTAATGAGTGATCCACAACTAGTGTTTTACTCAGTATATGAAACAATTCAATAGAATCAATATTCATTTTTGATAATACAATTTTATAGTTTAAGTTAAAATTTTCTTATTTTATCTTAATTATTTTTTAAAAACATCAATTTCTCATCTCATTCAACTTTCAAATACATAGAAAATTTTGTATTTTTGTCAAAACTTTTTTATTTTATTAAAAAATATGTGTAATACGTCATTAATTGATTCGTGAGTTCTAATAAAATATCACGATTTTTCTGCACAATACATTCAACTTTGAAAGAAGATTTGCTATTCAATTCAATCATTTCATTTAATTCACTATTCTTGTGAAGCTTGTATTGTATCCAAGCATTGAAATTATTGCATCGAATAAATCGTTATTCAATTAATATCAATTTATTTATGGCCGTACAGACTCTCCGTTATTTCATTATTAAGAGAAATTGCATCCTCAGTTTGCACAGAGATTTCTAAATCCATCGTAACTTCCAAATAACCGTTCTCATCTCGCGCCGTCTATTCATAACCGCGCGCAAGCCATCTTGAATTATCGGATGCCATCGTGCAACCGCTAATAGCGGTATTCGATAACGCGCGAAACACTCAGATGACAGAATCAGATTGCTCAATCGATTCTGGCAAAACACCGCGATTACAACCATCGCTGACGAAGGGTATCGTGTGATTATCGTCAATGATTGCATCCGGATTCGGAGCAGCGGAATAACAGTCGATCGAGGAAGATCTAATTTATTCCGACCGAGTAGTCCATCGCCACAAACCGTCACTCTTCTCATTCAATCGAATCAATTACCATACACATGTTTTTAGGGGAGCGTCGTAACTCTGACGATTACGCGAGAACCGGCTCCTGTCGCCGGCTCCTGTACGACGGCAACAACCAAAAATGTAGCTACGAACTCCATGACGACCGTCGCGGCGCCCAGCCGGCGTCAACGCCGCTCCCACCCCTCATCAACGAGACCCGAGCATCCCCCGACATGCGGGGGAGGGTGGCGTCAGAACGTTGCGGAACGAAGAGCGGCGTCAAGGGGAATGTTGCGGAGAGAAGCGGGCATCCCCTGTGACGTCATGTAAGCGCCATTTCATCCAGTGACGTCAACGACGACGACAACGACGACGACAACGACGACGACGACGACGACGACGACGACAATAACGACGAAGATGACTGCCGTCTACGTAGCTATCTCTGACACTCCTCACCTTGTATTTGTATGGCGCACGTGTGACCGATGGTATGTACATATGTCGTCGCGTCGTGGATGTTTGCGTTGTCGCTTCGGGAAGGTACATTGCCATCCGCACGTTTGTGAATATGGACAAATTAATCTTTTATTTAGGATATCCCGCACGAAGAAAAAGACACCATCTCTACTTCTTCCTATATTAATCTCAAGGATCGTATAGCTATATAGGGTCTATTTTATCTCGGTTGCAACTGAAATACCTGCCGGAGAAAAAGCAGATAACTCTAACTTTGCTCAAGAATAAGTCATAATCACGTCACGTATATCTAGACGCCGAGGTCTGTAATAATCACACACACACACACACACACACACACACACGCACGCACACGCGCGCGCGCACACACACACACACACACACACAGATACGCGCGCGCGCTCGATAGAGAGAGAGAGAGACTTTCTTGAAGAACGATACTTTATAATTATAATTTGAGCAAAAATTAAAAGTCAAGACCTTAAATAATTTTCCAAAAACCGCCGTACAAACAATTTTTATTTCAAATTTTGTTTTACATGTTTTACATTCTTTCTAAATTTCTTTGTGGAGTGGAATCTCACTTTGAGAGGATAAAAATACGGCCATTTTTGGCAACAGTGAAAATCTTCTTGAAAAAATCTCACTTCTTTTTTTGGAGTATAATTTCACTCAAAAAGAATGAAAATTATCACTTTTTTTCAAGAAGTGAAATTTTCACTGTTCTCCAAAAGTGGCCATATTTTCACTATCTTAGAGTGAGATTTCATTTTAAGAAACTTAGAGAGTTCTTACAATAATTTCTTCTAAGTATTTTTTATAATTATTTTTTAATAAATATTTTTAAAAATAGTTTTCATCAATAAATAGAGTAAGCGATTTGCATATATTTTAAAATTTTTTTTGTTCGCTGCAAGTGAAATTCTCTCTTATAAATAAGTACAAGACCGCATTGACTGGTCGAGAGACGGATTGGTGCCGTAATGGGTGAATTGTGTCGAATTCAGTCTCCGGACTTGTAAGATCGTTACAATACAAACTCCTTGCCTGGACATGCGACCTCTATGGCTCTCTCGTGTACAAACTTCGCTCCGATCTGATTATGAATAGTGTACCTTGTGCCTTATAAATACGACTGAAGGAAAGGCTTTTAATGAAAGGTGCAAACAAACACATTTTATGCTAAGTTATAAATATGAAAGCAGTGGTCTCCTACACCATTCAAATAAACTGTCGCAAATTATTTTATAACTGTAAAAAATTATTTTTTTTAAAGTAAAAGTTTAATCACCTATAAATTACCTGCGTCTTTGATTTCTTTAACTTTTACATTTAAACACATGTCTCGTTATTCTTCGAATTAAAGTTTAATTGGAAACAATTGGAACAAAATTTGTTGAAAATTAAATGTAAATTAAGATGTGCTCACACCTAAGATCATTTTGTGATAAATCTATCAGTTTAATAAAATTTTAATATCCCATTATATATTTTTGCGTTCTAAAAGAAGTGTACTATATTAAGTGAGAGTCATTAATACAAAACCGGCATATTCGTGAATTTATGAGTGGCACTATATATGTGTACTCTTGAGTATGCAGATTATAGTATGTTGACAGAATGCTTCTAGATTCAAATAGGTACGTTTCGATCATAGGCACGATCGAGTGGCACTCGATTTGACATCCAATGATTAATACAACTTGCGCGTATCGGTCCGAATGATCCGAAGGATATTCAGAAAAAGCAGCAAATGAGAGAGAGAGAGAGAGAGAGAGAGAGAGAGAGAGAGAGAGAGAGAGAGAATGATTGTGTATCATAAATGCTTCTATTTAAACAGAAGGACTGATATTTAGTTAGGCAGAAAAACATGATTGATCTTTGTCCGATATTTATAATTGATATTTTTCCCTTGTATTATTTATTGTATATATTACAGGCGATAATAGAAATTCTAACATGACAGCTTTAATATATTTTAAACACTTGACTGATATCGATAATGAATAGAAGATTCAATCTTAATTATTATTTCACATTATCAACATGTATTGAAGATATAAAGTATTGAAGATTAAAACCAGAGTCAAAACATGCAATTTGTTTATATTTATACTCTTGTACATAATTATTAGATGAATAATTGAATATTGATTAGATAATTGAATATACAAAATAACTCACATACTATTAACTGTGTTGGCTTATACAGGCTTTCTTTCTACTTTTACTTTATAATTTTCAAAGTCTTATTTTGTTATTATATTTATTCAATAATAAAGAGAAAGTCAGCACAAAATATTATACAAATATTTAACATTCATGTAAGAGTGTAATTATAACCATCACATGATTTTTTTTAACAAAATAAGAAATTTATATATTTCAGAATTATGAGATTTACAAGCAGTTAAATCTCGTGGAAGAATCATAAGAAATAAGTATAAAGGACAAATATTCGCATATTGTCGAGAAATCATAATAATAAAATATCAATTTCATTCAAAAATCTCTTGCAGCCTTCTTGTAAATTGAGCTCCTTTATCGACAATGCAAACGTAAAACGACGAAAGATATACGTCGGTAATTGACGGGAATCAAGCCGAGAGGTAGACGACTTCCAGAACGCAACACGAAAGTTATTCGTCCAATGAGTTCCATGAAAGACCTACCGAGGATATCCATCCTGCGAAGTTGTAAGTGGGACAGATATGGAACGTAGTCGAGCGTACAGTAAAGTGACATCCACGACGGGTTATGCGAGAGCAGGGTCGATAAATTATCCATCCTGAAAGGGAGAGAGTAAAAACGGCACGTGCGAAACACTTACTCTTGCGAATCGCGTCTTATCTCATCTCTCTAATATATATATTCATCCCTCGAGCGAGAATACGTACGCGAATGTCTATCCTTTATACTTCTTTTTCTCACCGGGATCTAGGGTACATCCGGTTCTTGAGTTAAAAATGGAGTTACTCGTTTGCGTAGTCTCACAAATGAGTTCACTAAGCTGAAAAGCGCTAGCTTACACGAGAATGTAGTTACTGCTTTTCCGTGTATTATGATGAATGAGTTCGCTGGGCTGAAAGGTACGAATTTTGCTAGACCAAAACGGAGGTAAATTGAATTGTGCAAACCTATTTTCGCCGTGAGTGAAATAAGGAACTGCAGATACCGCCTTGTCTGCCTAATATATTGAATTATTACTGAAATGCTGCGTAGAGCAATTTGTGCCTAAGTGCACACGCGTACGTCGCTTCCATTTTTCCACTATTCTTCGATTATTCATAAAGAACAATGCACTTAACGATTTTTGCAACGGCCCATTATACTCAAACATTAAAAACATTGTGGTAAAAATTGTCAATCGCATCAAATTAAAATAAAAGATTTTAACCTGAAATTTTTTTCTTTATATTTTTTTAACGTTTTAACGATTCTTGCAGTCAATGTATCATATCATAAACTATCTATTGATCGTAAACGCAACCTGAAAATGCTCGCGAATAACGAGTATCTAACTAGCAAGCGCGACTGACGTAACCTGATGCTTTCTGAAAGCAAATAGATCGAAAGGTAATTTCGCTGGAGCATGTAGGCGGCTCTTATGGCTGGATACCTCTCTTCTATTAGCCTTCCATTCTCTTTCTATTCTTTTTCACACATTTACCCGTGCCCCCATGCGTTTACACACAGCTGTGGAAACGATACTATTAGAGCTATTTGTTCGTAAGTTTGTATTAGACTCGTTTAGATGATATCGAGTCTCTTAATCGCGCGACGATCTCTCTTTTATTGCTCTCTATGGGAAATCATCGTATTATCTCTTATAGCGAATCCTTAATTATTTATTTTTATCTAATTGATAAACCTAATGTTTTATTCAGTATTATGTTGTATTAGAGATTAAATATTAATTTGTGTATCTGAATTTAACATGCAGACAATATTATTAACAATATTTATAGGCCTTTGAATTCCTTAAATAAATTCTGACTCTCGGTTTTTCAAATGTACGAAGTTTCTCTTTTGTTATATCATTCCATTAATTCTATATCATAAGTTTTCGTTGTCATAAATAATTATTAAGTATTAGCTACTAAATAATATTATTTAAACTTAATATATATTATTTAAATATTATTTTTACATATTGAAAATACGATTATTTTCTTAAAAAATAATTAAGAATTATTTAATAATCTAAAGATATACATAGATGTTTATTCACATTTGAATTAATAATAAAAATAGATTTTGATCAGTGGGTTTAATAGCCTTAGGATAAGGTCGCCTATTATGGAATAGGCTACCTTAGTCTTAATATGAGATAACGAGGTTTCTGCTAAAGTAATAAGCGCATGTGTTTGGTTCTATCATGAACTTTTTACTTTTAGTGTAAAACCTATTTAGTAGAAAATTCATTATTAGATTATGCGTGTAGATTTGTGAAATTGGATGTTATTAAATTTTAGTGAAGTTAGTCTTAAATCTTGTTTTATATAAAAATAAATATTAGGTAATAAAGCCTGCATGCAGTAATAAAGTAAGATCGTAATAGAATCATTGATAGAAAAAAAAATATATGATATAATGATTTGTTTAACTGTAAAGAGATTAGATTTGGCGATCGTGAAACCGCAAGGTGTCATAATATGAAATACTCGGAGTATTTCTAGCTAATATGAGAGCATCTAAACAATTCAATATCCCAAAGCATACCATCGAACGATATGTTAAAATGACTATTATTGTTGAGATTTCTCACACACATCCACACATACACTGACCTAACATACATCGAAAAATTATATAATTATATAATTATCATATATAACATTTAAATTTTTTGTTCCTACTTTTATGTAATATAATAAAAGCGTGTTTAAAAAGTTTATCTTTATTTTTTCCTTAATTTCCTGTTATGAGATACCACCTCATATAAGGAAACTTTTGTATCTCATATTAGGAACTTTTTTTTAAATGATCAAAATCGGCACTTTTGGTAAAAAATTTCACATAAACAAAATATAGCTATTATTGACTGCTAACTTTTGGCGATAAAATTTAAATATATTTCATGCGGGTGAGAATAATGCGTCTATTACTGCTTCTTTTTGTAATTTTTTATATTTTATTAGAATCAATTTCGGAACATATACATGTTCAACATTGAAATTGTTCAACCTTGAAAGTGATCTGATAATTGGTCGAAACGCCCGTTGAAATATTCAAATAGCAAATATTATTAAATATTAGCAAATACTATCTAGCATTTTGCTCGAGGCCCTTTACATCTATTTAGTTATTGTTAAATATATTTCCCATAAATTTGACAAGGTTACAAATTATGGTTACAAATTAAATAAATTGCAAGCCTTTAAAAAAAAAGGTATCTCATAACAGGACTTCACCCTGTATGTAACTATATATTTGTTAATAATTAAATACAATTTACACAAAAAGGTATATTTGAATTCTATACTATATTATAAACAAACCAAATCATGTATCAATAATCATGTATCAATAAATCCAGCAAAATATTTCAGATTAATTCCTAAATAAAACCTAATCTATTTTAATTTTAATACATATATAATCTTACCGTAATTATGTATTAATAAATTCAACATAATGAAACAGAAAATTAAATTTGAATGTAGTTTGTTGACTTTACTTGATTTCTATTGAACCTAACTCTTTTTAAATCTTTTCAAAACATATAAGCCGTTTTATCATCAAATGAACTTTCCGACAATCTCGGCAAAATATTTTTCGATTAAGACTTCGATATTTCGCAGAGTAATGCACTTCTTCCAGCTGCACGAAAGTGAATATGAAAAAACTTGCGGAGAGTTCGGCAGCACAAAGAGTCTCGATGTTTTCGTGAGTAACGCTTGAGCAAATATTTGCGTCAATCGACCGGATCGTAAATTGCGGCGATCGGAGATCGTGACCAATCGCAATCAGACCGCTTTTCCGATTAATCAGTTGCCGTGTCACAAACGAACGATTTAAAGATTCACCCATTGACAACCTCACATAAGTCACATAAGTATATAGAAGTCGAACAAATGCACGAATCGTAGTGATGATCAACACTTACGCAATTATATGATGCACAATTTCAACTAATATTGCCAAAGCTTTTTTCAATTTTTTGTTCTATAAAGAATTAATTATTTTTTTAAAAATCTACGTAATAAAAATCTGCAGATTTTAAACGATTTTTTTAATTCTATAAATTGAAGAAAAACTAATATTTTTTACACAAATAAATTATATGAGCTTTTTTTAATATTTCGCTTTAAAAAAATAAAAATACGATTTTATATACACCATTATAATAAAAAAAAATCTTTTTTTTCTAAAATAGTTTCTAAATAATTACTTTAGAAATGATTATTTCTTAAATTTAAAAAAAAGTCAACCATTTACTGTAAAATTTTGAAAGAGCTTCTATCTTTTTTGTAAAGAAAGGATCTGAACCACTGTGAAATTATGAAATGCAATAACGTCTACAAGAGAACGGCGCCGAGAACATTGAACGAAAATCTTTTTGTAGAATCTGTCTGGAACAAGGTTCATGCCACGAAAATTAATCAAAGACAACGGTAAGGAAATCGAAGGGAACATGTCGCGACGCAACTCAGAATAAACCGAGTCGCATTGGCAAGTTCTCAAATCGTGATCCTTCCCAAAGATACACGAAGAAGCTGCGTGTGAATGAAGGATTGTGTTAGTGAAGGAGTCATAACACCGACATTGAAAGTACATGAGAGGAGTAAAAGGAGAAGGGGACATGCCATAGATATACGCGAACGTCTGGCGCCTATGAGCGCCGTTATGAAACACACTTGATAATTTCAGTGGGATTCTGACGGAAATAATAGAAACATAATACATAATTATTTATCGTATCAGTCATCTTATTTGCAACCAGATATAATACCACTCTAGATATAATACCACAAAAGAACAGAAAATAATATATAAATACCTATAAATCCGTTGAAGAAATAATTTAAAGATCCTTCGGTAGTTCGGCATGACGAGAAATATCCTTAAATGATGTCCCAGATCAATAAATCGCCCACTGAATACCAGTAATTTTCTTCAAAAGAAATAATAAAAAGAGAGAACAAGAGTTTAGCAGCGAGAGATCCGACATTCGAGACGTCTGACTCAACACTGGTGCTACTACTGGTCCGCGTCCGTGAGTAGTACAGCTAAGCGCTCCCAAACATATCTCATGGATGACAAACTGGGATTTTCTATTTAATCGAAGATGAAAAACAAATATTCTTTCTTCTAAGAAATCTCATATTTACAGTTAATTTTATGATATAAAAGAAAGAGAGGAATTGTCATTAATTAGGAACCGTATATTATATCAATTGCGTTATAATTGTTTGACGTATTATTGTTTCAATCAATAAGAATTTTCACAGAATAGAAAGATTAATTAAAATATGCAGTTCCACGAATTTAATAGTATATACCTCGTGACGATAGTCATCAATGAACGGCTAGTACACGCGATTACGGAAAGCTAGTCGAAACCTTCCTAGAAGAACTGCGAGCTTTCATTGATACCAAGGCTAGATTAGGGACGGTACACCCGCGTTTCCCTGAACGGATCTCAAAATTGGGACGTGCGGATTTTATTACGTACTATGTACATATATAAACGGGTGTGTATGTACGGGCGTGCAATTCCGAGAATTCGCGACCCGGTGTCGTCGAAGTCAATGGAAGGATGAAGTCACCGTTCTGTGAATTGCCCTACAAGCTGAATAAACCTTATAATCTGCAACTCGAGCGTGTCGTACCTCCTCCTCTCGGTTTACCAGGGCCACGTGTTTCTGACATTTCGGAAGTAACCTGATTAAGCTAGTTTCCGGAACGTTTTAAAAATGCGTTGTTATGTTATCCTGCTTATAAATGACATTTTGCAGGTGTTCCATGAAAAACTTTCTGCATGAAACTTCTGTCGACCATGAATAACATGCTATTATAAAATCATAAAAAAGTAAACTAATAAAACATCAAAAAAAAAATTTGCTTTAAATTAAATGTTGATTAAAAGATTGATCTCTTAAGGAATTTTTTTATTTGAAATTGAAATTGTATTTTAATTTATAGAAATTTAATAATTTAAATAAAAATTTATATTTTAATATTAATATATCATCTTTAATTCTATTTACTTTAAGTAAAATGTAATTTGACATTTTACTTTCTCGTTTCACTTTCGTTGAATTTCCTACGCATTCTGGATGACCTATTTAAAGGAATTATTGGACCTTCTGGGAATTTTACGGCTCGCATAACCGTCGCTCATGTTTTACATATACGATTATTAGTGATGTCATATATGTGTTCTTTGTCATCTTCCATTTACTATTATGCATTATTTCACAAATTATCGAGCGAGCACTCGGTGAAACAACAGAATCTTAATCATTAGTGAACATTAATATTTAAGATGTTTATAAAATAAATAGTTTTGTGTGCAGTAAAATATACAGAATTAATATATGAAGAATTTAAATAACTTGAATAATAACAGTAAAATATTTTCTATCATTTCTTGAGATAAATATAATTAATAAAACGTCCTATTTGTCATAACATCTTTTTAACATTATAACACCTTTTAAACATTAAATATCTTTACTGATGACTGAAATGATTAATTCATTTACTAACTAAATTTCAGATCTAATATGATTTGATAAATTAAGTTTTACAAGTGCTAAATATAAGTAACAAATTTCATTTTTCAAGATATTCATGTAATCTTATACTCTCGTGCGCGCACGAACGGAAATTTAATTTCAAATTTAATTAGCAAGATATTCGATGTTGGAGATTAGGGAGTTTGAAACTAAAAAAAAAAATGATGGAGTTTTCGCATTTTCACTAAACATAAATGGACCAAAAAATTTTTTCAACGAGACATTTCTACCACTGAATTTCACTCAATCCAGTATATAAACGCAATGCTAAAATATCTCTAAACCTTTTAATTCATTAGCATTTAATAATTATTTTTACGAAAAAATAAATAATCTATAAAAGTATTCCTAAAACTTTTTTAGACAAAAATCTCTTTAAACATTTCTTTTAGAAATTAATTTATCAAAATTTTTTATCTTTTAATGCTTAACTATCAATAATGTACATCACTGTGAACACACACACACACACACACACACACACATTTATTTTATTTTATTACATCCAAATAGATATTTTCCGTTGTATTATTTTGAATGTAATTAATTTCTATAATTTTAAACAATGTCAATGAGCAATGGATCCCAGCGTTCAAACTGAACTATCGCTTTCTCTGATGACATGTGCTCTGGTAAAGACACTCAAGCCCTGACGCCATCAGTCACCGCGATTGGTTCGAAGCGCGAGAGTGCTTCGAGTGGTGTCCGTTCCGAATCGGAGATGCGAGCCGCATCGAAAGCGTGGCCTCCCCGAGTTAACTATTAATTAGCGGCGCTATTTCGTTACGATAAATCTCATGGGCGACGCGACGCGCCGATACCGCTACGCCACGAACAGAATCCCGCTCGCTGCTCGGTGCGTGGCGGTCCTTGAACTATAACATTTGCTCGGGAAACGATGTAGCTTACATTCGGCCTCGAGTTGTCCGTGATAATTGAAGAGGAAAATTGTCCGTCTCCATAGAACATGCACGTCAACATACGTGGTTAACATACAAAAGAGAGCCTTTATACAATTCTTTATACAGATAGCTCTAATATTTATCACGCTCTTCAGTTGTCATTTCATTATTTGATCTATCAATTCATATAAATCTAACTTTCAGCACCATTTTAATTTATATCATTATCAGTTTATACATGTATCTTTTTAATGTAAAACATTTATTGTTTACAAACTCGCATTAAGCAGCCCCTAAATGATTAATATTATTATACAATATTTGATATTGCACAACATTATTAATCATCTAGAAGCTATATTGAATATCCAGACTGTTTATTTTGAATTGTTTAAGGGGAGCATTAATAATATTGTACAAAATAATTATATACAATAAATATTGAGCGTCTAAGAGTTACTTTAGGAGTTAATCCGCTTTACTTATAAAGTATGGTTGACACTATTTTCCGCAGTATGTATGTAGCTCTCCATGACAAGTTATTTTCTGTATGTATGTACACACGTCCCGCATTCTATTTCCTCCATTTATACCTAATATCGGGGAAGGGAGGGGGCTGAAGTCCTTATATCCAAATCCATTGCGGCAAATTGTCATCGGCATTCAAAATGTTAATCCTGATAGCGTACGCAAAAAATTTCATTCCTTGAGCGGAAATCTCAAAAAAAGGATCCATGTTCTTGTCCTTATTCCTACGTAAATTCTTCCCCATTGGAGTATTTATCGTGCGACGAGCAGCTCATTTCCTTACGTCGCTCCAGACTTAATAAATCAGGGGAAGCGTCCTTGTCAATAGTAAGGTCAGTCAGAGCGACTTTGCGTCTCCAGCATTTACCAAGTGATATGAGACGACGGTAGAGGCAGACGCAGTAAAAGCAAAGGAGAGAGAAGATATTACGAGAAGAGAGCCTCGGATTTTTCTCCCTTTCTCAGACGTCGGGTCAAAATATACGCAGAAAGTGGGAGCACGCGTGCACATGTACGCATACACATTCATACACATACGCATACTCGCACTAAAGTTACAAAGAACTGGGGCAGGCAGCAGTCAACCGGAAAGTTTAAGTTTTTCCGATTTACAAGAGTCAGCTATCCTAAGTTTAGGAATAATTCAGTAGAAAGAATTATTGACTAGAGTGTTTTTTTATTATTAGTAACTCTTATCAAACACACATGACTTATACATATCATTTTAACATTTTCAGTTAACAAATCTAAAATATGCAATATTAATGATAAGATAATATTTTCTCAATTATGCAAAGATAAATTTGAATAAATTTTTATTTTAAATGTAAAAATAGAGCGTTAGGAAATATTAATAATTTAAATAATTATATAATACAAAACTGTCAATAATTTGATTCATGATGCCAATATATCAATATATTATTTATTGCTAAATATCTTGATAATATTAATTCGAAAAACATATTTTATATTTATTTATTAATTGTTGTTCTATGAACTAATAAATAATAATTTAACCCATAATGAATTTTTACCTATACTCTCTACAAATTCTCTGTCACTAATGCCAGAGTTCAGAAAAATGTCTACTGTATGACATCTTCTCAATAAATATGGTCCAATTTCCGTGATGTACGCAATAATTCATGAAGATTTAGCCGCGGAACTATAGCTTAGCCGTCCACTCGTCCACCTACGCCGCTAAGTACCGGAAAGCATCCGGGAGATCGAAGAGTTACGCTATCCCGCTGTATTTGATTACAGCGCTTTCACCTACGCTACACCAGCCATGGAAAATGTCAGGTGGTGAAAAAGTCATATTTCCAATGTAAACTACATTAACTGGGCGCGATGCAAACGTTATACGAGGAATGTAGGCGTCTTCGAAAATGCTGGAAAACGCGCAATGTGCGTGATATTCGATTATTGTTACACTCAACTTGTCGGTAATGATAATTACCGCACTCTGCCATTTGCTGAACTTCACCGATATCCAAAGTTGCAGCGCGGCTAAAAATTTATTGCTAAGGTAAATGCGATTTTTATGTTACAATTAATATCCGCACGTGAGTGTATTATATACATGTAATGTGCGAGATTATTTCTAACGTTTTGTTACTAATAATAGTAATTAACGGAAGTATAAATACGTACATTTTATAAGAGCAGAGATTGAAACCCTTTCATAGCGTTAATTATATTTGTTTGAATACCGTTATAGAATCCGCCGGTATAAACATCGTTATTAATAATAACAATTTTTAACATACGTTTTATTGTATAAAAATTTCATTATTGCTTAAATCAAATTATATGTTTACACGAATTTTTATATGCTATGCATAGCGCTCGTATTTACTCGGAAATGACGTGACCAATTGCGTTAACCAAATTAAATGGCATTATCCGAGCTGTTAAAACTAGGTTATGATCAGTGAGTGATAACGCGACAGGCCCATAAAAGTGTCGTAGCTGTTGCCTAACCCTAAGGGAATCAGCGAACCTCATTATCTACGTAGGATTTTAAGGTGTGTACACGCATAGCGCTTACAGAGTGATTCATAGAAAAAAATAAACTTTTTCCCTATCGACCAGCAGACTTCAGGATAACGAAGGGGTGAATTTGATTCTTGTAAAAAAGAATCAAATTCACCCCTGCCTTCTCATACACTATTTCGCACATATCAATATATATTATATATAAAATATCCTCTTTTATATAATATATTCAGAAATACTTTGTGCAAAAATGGGATAGAAAGAAAAAGTGATTTTATATGGAAAGTTTGATGCGACGACTGTAGCAATATCATGAAAAATTGAAATAAATCAGATCATGCCTATAGAGATTGATATATAGAAAACGTATTGCATACGGGCGGTGGTCAGAAATTGCGATGTTCCTTCAAAATTAAAAAGAATGATTATTATTTGATTAAAATTAAAATATTTAATTGATTTAATAGTTTATATCTTTTTAAATATATTTATCGATAATAGTTACAAAAAAAGAACATGCTGCATCCACATTTACTCGTTGCGTCAACTTTAAAAGTTTCTGTACATTCACCAAAAACTTTTGAAATAAATAAAAATGTTTGTCTTTATATATTTGTAATAAATGCAACAATTTGTTCTTACGTCGTTGTATCAAAAAAGTAAAAAGAATATATATAAATCATAATTTTCTTTTAATTAAAAAATCTTTTCTTATAAACATAAAAAAATTAAGATTAGAAAATTTACAGATTAGTTTCTGGATTTCGAAATTATTGAAAATTGAATTATTGCGATAAATTATTATATTACTACGGTTTCAGTGGTCTAATTAGTTAAGACATTCATCACTAAATGTAACGAGATCCAGATTGTACCTAATCCTGACTGAGGTGATATTTTTCGCAATAAATTATTTACAACGTTATAAGTTGCTTATTAAGCATTAAATTATCTTCAATTTTTTAGGATGCTTATTTACATCTGATATTATTAAATTTATTTGGCAATTTATAATTTGTGATATTACTACTCCAATTTGGTTTAAGATTATATTTAAAGATTAAAAATGATTTCGACGCGCAGCTGTAGAACTGGATATGTATACGAATTAACACCGAAATATTATTTAAGCATTAAGATCAGATCGATAAAATCTTTTCGTTACTTAATGTGATATTCACATTGTAAATTTATCTAGATATTTATCTAGAAAATTTATTTAAATAACCACAAAAAGCTATATCAGAAGCACAATATGTTAAATTTTATAAATTATTATAAATGTCTTTTTTAATATTTACTTCAGTAACATTTATTTATTTATTTACTTCAGTAACATTTATTATAAAATTACGTAATAATGGTTCATCAAAGCGTCTATTGTCAAACAGCCAAAGACAGGTACCAGCGGAGCAAGTAGGTAACTTATATCTATTGATCGTTTCATTCATGTGCCGCCCTTTCGTCCTCTTAGCCCCTCGTTGCTCCATCGAGCGACTTGTATCCCTCCCTTTCATTCTATCAACCGCCATTTCCACCACCCCTGTCGCCAACCGTCCACCATCGCGATTCCATCGACGTCGTTGTCACCGTCGGCAGTACCGATTTTAGGGATGATCGGAACAAGCAGTCCAGTTTTAGAATACCAAAGTGAAAACAACATATATTAGCTGCACTGATTTCAGATATACAGCTATTTTAATTTTATTTTAACTTTTCCCAACTGTGCAATTTGTTGCAACCCTCACGCAATTTTTTATTGTAAAAAATTCCTCTATCAAAATTAATATTTATTTCGTTAATAATAAACATGCGTATACGAGATTATATTAAAAAAAATATTTGCTAAAAATTGTTAAATCTTAATCGTATATCGTATTAAATTCAGAATGTTAGTAATATTTATTATTAAAAGATGTGGTGATTTTGAGAAATTTTAAAAAGTTTCACAATTATTGAATGTCAATTAGGTAATTGATTAATTAAGTATTTTTCTGAAAAACTATTATAATTAAATAGCTGTTTCAATTTTTTGAACATTTCTTCAAAAAGAAATATGAATTTTATTTTAATAATAAAAAAAAGATTAGGTGAACGTTAAATCTAGTTTAATGCCGCTATGTTTAAAATTGGCATTGGTCGTCGTCCTAACTAGAGAAAGAATCGGACTTACCAACTGAAAACCCACCCCTTCTATGCTTCTCACACGTGGCGCTCTTACGTACTCCCACACCTGCCAACCTCTAAAAGCGGCAGAGGGTCTGAGTGATCACAATTTACGTAATCAAACCTATACGAATATTGTATTTCTCAAAAACGTATAATATTTTAAGTATCGATACTTTTTTTATCAAGCTGTAAATAAATCTTTTATTTTAATCTCAGAACATAAAAGAAATTTTTTTTTTCAGTTAATAATGCCTTTAGAATATCTTTTGTAAATTATCAAATAACAGTAGGATTCGACAATCTTTAACAAATTCTAATAAGCTTACCATCAATTAAAAATTGTATACTTATTATTTTCGTATTGCATTTCAATCAATTAATTAATAAGTCCATGCAACTGAAACTATCATCGATAGTCATCAACATTATTATTATTATTATTATTATTATTATTATTATTATCATTATTATTATTGACAAATTTATTGCAAAGTTTTAAATAATATTTCTCCAGAAATTTAACAAAGGTCTTTAAAAAATGTTTAAATATGTACAGATTAACAACCGGGAAAATTGCTGAAACTAAACAGTTGTATTTTGTAATGAGTAAACATTAAAATTAATTAAACATTTTACTGTGTAAATTAATAATTTTTATTAACATATATATTATGAAGAAAATGTATTTAAAACATAAAAAAGATTATGAAAAAACTGAATATTTGGCTGATATTATACAAGGTATTCCGCAAATCGTAGTACAATCTGGAAGAAAGTGATTCCTCACGTAAAAGTAAATCGAAAATATAAAGTAAAATATTTTCGTATAAACATTTTCAATAATTTTTTAGTTAATAAAATAAATATATTATTTAAATTAATTGCATTATTTTAAATTATTTCAAATCTAAACTGACATAGAAATAGACATTGCGATAAATAGTCAAATTGTGAATTAAGCAAATTGTGGCTAGTTAACACAAGCGTACTTATCATTCTTATTTTCATGAGATTTACGGAATTCTTTGAAGGGCAGTTATAATTAATAACGTGCATTTATAACAGTTTTCAAAAACTCCTCGATATAATAGATATGCAAATTTATATTTTCATTATGAAAACATACGTTATTGAATCATATTATATTACTGAATTGTGGATCAATTTTTACAATATATGTAAAATGTTTAATTCATTTCACTTTGTTCAATTTTCAGCAACTTCTCCATTGTCTTCTGTGTATACATTACGGTAACTAACAGTATATAGCTTACAGCACCGCGCGAGACATTGTGCATTCATATATTTTCACATTTTGCTATTATTATATACGTTTCTCTCAACAAAGATTATCGTGGCGTGGAAATTATCGAATTGCGACACGACAATGCGCGGAAATCGGGTCGGTCGGCGACGGTGCGCCAGAAATTGATTTGTCGCGCTCATGAGCGTCGCGACGCGGCGCGTCGCGTTGCATCGCGTCGCATCGCATCGCGTCGTCTTCTAATTTCGTCTTTCGCGAGCGCAAAAAGTCGCGGACAGGAATGATTTTGCGTGCGTGTTGAGGAAGCGATGGACCGAATCAGGAAACCGGGATGATACACAAAGGAACGTGATTACATGAGAGAAGAAACGGCCGTCCGACGATCCCCAAGCCGATTGATGAAAGGCATTTATATCATAAGAGGGTCAGCCAATATTTAATAAATTCTAATATTTAATAAATTTAGACAAAAGTGAAACTAAACTTTTCTGCCTTTTAATTAATGTGGTTGTACTGAAAGAAAAGATTGGTTGTTGGAACAAATGGGATGGTAAAATATAGCATTTTTAACTGGCTGCAGCAGCCAATTTTTGCGTTAGGAGCTCCTCACAATAGAAGGAACAGGCAACAGAGAACAGAGAATAAGAATTTCAACCTATCAGAAATTGTATATTCCACAATACATGATTTCTGATAGATTGAAATTCTTATTCTCTGTTCTCTGTTTCCTGTTCCTTTTATTGTGCGGAGCCCCTTAGCCTATATGCAATGTCAATAGGATAACTCCGGTATATACATCGCACCTAACAAAAACTTAATTTATTAAGTATTATTTATTATTTTTAAGCTAAATGGACTATATCAGTACTATCTAAAAAACTTTGTATTGCCTCTTTCTACTACTATGAAAATAATATTAGAAATCCGAAATACTTATTTTTCGTATTAAAAAAAGAACTTTTAGAAACCTTTGCATTTTTGCTGTATATTCCATAGGAGATGGTGAGGGGAGGTATGTACGCCTCATGAAAAATTTACAAATAATGTACATAAATAAGATGTAAAATGACACAATAACTTCTTATAAAATGCATTTATAAAGTTTTATTAAAGAAGGTTTAAAGAATAAGAATGATAAATATGTATGAAATAATGGATAATAAATTTATTTTAAAGTTTTTTTATTTATTATTTATTACAATCATTCTATATATATATATATATATATTACAAGTACTATTACATGAGATACACATTTCATGTAATATGTTTATTGTATTTAGTGCACTGAATCCAATCTGCGCACTTTATATGCTTTGGGCATAAATCCCGTCCGTTAAAAATGCCATGTATTATACTTGAAACAAGTGGGATATACAATAAACAAAGAATACAATAAACAAAGAATACAAGAGCAAAACAGTTGTATTTTTCTATACAACATGCTTTATTATTCCTCTACATTTATGTATCATGAAATAATCACTAAGTTCTTTTTTTTTTTGCGCCCAACAATAATCATTTTATATAGATTATAATTTATGACGCTACTTATTACAGTGACAAATCGATTCAACTCACAATAATTTCATTAATATTGACAGTAAGAAACTGAAATCATAACACAATACTAATATAACATAAAAAGTAAACGTGTAACAGAGTAGTTGCGGGAAAATTACCCCCACTCCTTCTATTTTTTCTGCGGCGTAAATCCCAACGCGGCGTATTCGTGGCCAAAGTTACTCTATAGGATTTTGATAGGCTAACACAATCAAAAATTGATTACTGCAACCAATTAAAAATGCTATGCCATATTCAGCCAATGTTTTCTTTCAGTGTGATCATTAACAAAGCTATCAAATATATTAGGTGTTGGAATTAATTCGTAGCGTTTTACAAGTGATGGGAAGTACTTTCATTAATGTATTTTTTAATGCTCATGTGAAATAAATAACATTCTTTCATTAAAAAACGCTACGAATTAATTCCAACACCTAATATATAAAATATTTTTAAATAATGGGATATGTAAAGTAGTGATGGAATAATCGAGATTTAATAAATTATTTGTTTAAAACAAAATTAAAAATTAATGTTAAAATTTAGTTAAATAAAGTTAGATATTATAACTAGAATCGTATTTATATTATATTATATTATATTATAATCGAACCATATTTATAACGACATATTATAAAAAATATAAATATGAGAAAGAAATATAAGAAGACAATATTTCTGGAATGAAAAAAAGAGCATTTTTTAATAAATAATCCTAAATTCAAAGTTGAGAAAGAAAAATTAAAATTTTAGAATTAATATTAAAATAATAATTCCGCATTTATAAAAATGAGTAAAAATAAATCAAAATAGTATATAAATATTGTAGAAAAACATAAGTATTAAAATAATTTAATAATTGCATGTTTAATGCGTAGAAAGAGAGAGGAATCTCTCATTTTCTTATAATAACTATTACTATAATGTTACATAATAACTCTTACTATAATACTACTGCAAAGTAGTTATCTTATGAGACCTGTTCCCAAGTTTAGATTAGTTAATAATCAAGATGAAATTCCGCTCATTAACCAAATCCTAAACCCTTTCAGCTATGTGTTTTGAACTTGTACAAAGATGAAACAAAAAGTAAAGCCAAAAAGTTTCTCACCCGCATGTTTTTAAGGATAAAGCGAGAATGACAGATCAGATAAAAGTTACAGTTTAATTTACGCGTTTATACTTTATATACATGGCACAATACCGATGTAGAATTAATCTACTTATTTTCATTAAGCTAAAAACCTTTAATACTATTATAGTGGCGTATGCTACCATCATGGCCGAACGGATTAAAGTTGTAAGTTTTCATTCTTCGTAACACATATAATTTGAAGATTCATTAACTTGCCTACATGGATCAAAAATAGAATAATAACGACACATCATCGTAACAATGCAATTGATGCAAACGAGAAAGAAATCGAAAATAATACATATTTACTCTTAAAAATTGAAAGAAGATGAAAACTTCTAATAACATGTGAAGGACAAAGTCAAATGAAGATAGGTGAATTATTTGAGTAGCAACATCTGCTGGAAACATGATAACAGATTAAATGTCATTAGAATACGTAAATACCTCTACCGAAAGCGCAAAAACTGGAGTGTTCCAAGAAATATGTGCGGACGATCTACAGCGTGTCATGCACGGTCACCTACTGCCTTAATGAAAGCGATAAATATACGTAAAACAAATTCCCACGGAATTTAAAGGGACAAACAATAATTCGAAGTGTAGGTTGTGTTGTAGTGTGCTTTAAACGGAGAAGAATTAATTTCCTGTTATACTAATTGAAGATTTGACGTTGAAGAATTATATATATATTTTTCAAAAATTATTGAAAAAAATAGAAATCACCCTCATATATTGTGACACGTGATTATTGTAGGCATATGGCTGACCATTATCAACTTTACTGTTATTAAAGAGTTTCATGTATGTAGTATTTTTTAACAAAAGACATAAATTGCTGACATAAATTTTAATATATCATTTTAGGTAAAATGTGGAAATATTTGTAGTTTAAATTTGTCTCTTCTCATTGAGATAAACGTTCTAAATTTCAAACAGTAAATAGTATCATTGTCGCCTTGAATGATCGCTTAGTTGACAAACCAGTCTATGTTTTCCTATTCAAGGTTATCATGAAACTATCAAGTAGGCTTCTGAAAATCTTACTAAGAATTATTCATTAATTTCTAATCGCTATTTCGTCTTTCTCTTTTCATTTCTTGTTGTGTTTTCTTTTTGTTATATACATAGAGGTATATATGTATGTAATAGAGAGAAAATACAACAAGAATATACTTATTTCTCTCTCTTCTATCCCTTTAATTCATGAGCATTTTATTCATAGCCACAAACTCTCAAAATCATGCCAGAAAGGATCGCTCTCGTGATCACACGCATTAAAAGCGTCCTCGTTACCCACTAACCAAAACCAAAAAAAAGTGACACTCATAAATACTTCATGAAATACTCAAGAGCACTCTTGGGAAATTGGTCAACGAATCATAACTTTAGTCACTCGACTACGAAAAATGAGATTTAATTGGAGCGAAATTCTTTTTTATTAAGTTATTACAAGTATAAATTATGTCGTATTCAATTTTTGAAGACGCTATATGCTATAATTAATTTCTTTACAAGGTTGTTAACACACGCATGCAAATAAATTCTAATGTACAATATTTCATATCTGTAACGTCATTATTTTGTTATATAATTCTTTGATGTTGATTCTTCTATAATAATTATACATAAGCGTAATCTCATATTTTAGCTTCATTTATAACAATTATTTATATTGAAAATAGAACGAAAAATTTTATTAAATTTTAAGTATGTATGTAATGTTAACAGAAAAATTAATTAATTTTAAAGTTTATGATATTGATTTTATATAATTTAATCAATTTTTTTTAAAAAACGTGCTTCGCAAAAATGGGAATGAGACTTGAGAGAGATGATCCTTTTAACTTTTTTTAATTTGTTTCGAATCCAGACGCGCATAATCGCAGACGAACAAAACAAAGGAAATCTACGAATAACAACGTAAGATGGAACGATGACAAGCATTGTACAAAAGGGTCCTTTTCATATCTTTTATGAATCCTCGCCGAGGAGCGTTCTATACTATTTAACTGCTCCGTTCTATTTTATTGGAGAAGGCGACAAAACAGTCTGATAATTGATATGCTAAAAGGTTGATAACACAAGCAAAATAAATGAGGCCATTCCATTTCGAAAGTAAAAGAGAGAGAGAGAGAGAGAGAGAGAGGGGAGGGGAGAAAGAGAAGGAAAAGATAGAGAGAGAGAGAAAGAGAATCTTTTATAAATTTAATTTTACCATAAATAAATAAGTATAATATAATCTAATTTAATAAATATAATATAATTTTTATATATCTCTCTGTTTATATATATATATATATATATATGTATATATATATATGTATAGAGAGAGAGAGAGCAATAACATTATTAAAAATAAAATCACGAAAATAAAAACAGCGAGTAAAAACAGAGAGTAAAGTTAAAAAAGAAACTTATTTTATGTTGAAAATTTTTTTTAAAGATAAAGACTGTCTTTTAAAAATAAAGATTTAATATAAAAATGGCACTAAATAATAAATTCGTAATAAAGGAAAAAGTTATTATGACTAAATTTATGTGAGAAAGAACCAAATGAGAGAAATTTATTTCAGTATTATTGTAATCTAAGTAAATGCTTAAGTGTAAACTTTCAATAAATATAATTTATAGTTCTTTGCGTTTTCTTTCAACGCGATGACAGAGGAAAAAAATTTCGAGGATAATTTAATATAAATTAATATTAATTTTCGAATTTCCGCGTTTATGATTTACCTAAACAGAGATCAATTCTAATCTAATCTAATTTTAAACATTCTATCAAAATTTGTTATATCCTGTATGTGTCAGTTAAAACAATTTTTGGAAAAAGAAACTTTTTTGTAATAGTGACAAAATTTAAAAAAATATATCACGAGGTACAGTCATATAGTTCCTATGACATATGTCGAATTTTGAATCTATATTTGTTATATTTCCATTTTTTTATTTATTATTTCCATATATATATATATATATATATATATATATATATATGTATATATATACAAATTTTATACTGTTATTTTTATAAAAGACGTTTAGTGTATATTTTAACTTCATTTTCTCAGTTTTTTTATGACCTTTGAAAAAATTTGTATTCTTGTACAAATAAATTGTTGTCTACCGAAAAAAACTGACGGGAGGTCTCTAAAACAATTCGCGACATTGCGGTTTCACATCGAACAGAGTTTACGTCGAAAGATCCTTGTCAGAATGAAACAAGGACGAGAATTTCTGTGAGCATTGTATCACTATTGTGACGCGTGTATTTAAAGAGCACGAGTGAATTAATAGGCTGTAAAGCCAGTTTCACGCGAATCATCATTGTCCTATAAACTGTGTTGTTATGTACCGCATTGTTTCGAGCGAAACCGCAATCGTACTTTGCTAACGTATAATGCCGATTTCATATGTTTCATAAGTTTCGTGAATCATGATAATTATATCGATATCTAAAGAGGAAACGCGACGTGAGATTGATGTTTTTAATGTATGATTATGAATAGGAAGTTGACAAAAAAGGTTAATAGCCGAATAAAGCCCGATTACTATAAATTAATCATTATAC
>NC_141860.1:3427500-3462500 GCF_024713525.1 Acromyrmex echinatior | reverse complement strand
GCCTGGGCCGATTCGCTGCTTAACAGCCACGATAAATTCCGGCGTGCAGCACCCCGTTATCTGATGACCGTTTTCTTGACGCCTCGTAGAAAGGCAGCCGGAAGTCCACGCGCGTCGACAGGAAGTCATTGTCCACATAGCCGTAACCGCGCGTGAGAACTTAATTAATTAGACGTGCAGCCGTGTCATGAAAAAGTCCTCACTTTCTGAATTATATTGTTTATAATTATTTGTCAAGAAATCATTAATTTATTTTTTATTAATATCTATTAAAAATTGTTAAGAGAGCATCCACTAAGAATAATTGTTTAATTAAATGATTGTGTAAACATATGTATAACTATATTTGAGAAAGTAAAACAAATTTTTTAAAAATGCATGACGCAATGAAATCTTTATTTCGAGTATATTTTCAAAAAAGAATTTTAACAAAGTCATGAATTGTTTAGATCAACAAGGAACCCTAAATGTCTTTTGGCTGCCTTGTTGCATAGCTTTAATTACGAATGTACTTTGCCACTTCCATTAAAAGTTGTTTGTAACTTTAGAGCATATCAAGACGTTAGGTATACGAGCTAAGAGTTTATATGAGATTGGTCCGATCAATTTCCTTTCAATCTTGAATTTCTTGATGAGTTTTAAGTTAATTCTCAAATCTAATGAAAATTTATGAAAAAAAAAATTTTGTAATATATTGGAATATATTTAATCCTGAATAAATAGTTATACGATTCTCTGAACTATCTTGTGTTTCTTCCGAAAACACATACGTCCTCGAAAACTACAGTTAACCTCAATACGGAAATAAAGCAACAAATTCAAACTCTCTCCCACCTCTCTTGCTACTAATAACGGCATAACAATTTCATTAGTCAATTAATGACTTACTATTATATCACATTTGAAAAAGGGAATGCATGGAATTAGATGCCTCCTCAACTAACGTTGTAATAAAGCACTGATAATTGATTTCGTCCGCTCGTGCCTACAGAATCAACAAAACGAGTCATTGTATATGTGTTTTTGGAAACAGCTCTCTTTCCTTCTCCCTCCTTCTCTATCCCCGATTAACAAACACAAAGATATATAGAGAGAAGACAGATAGGCCGAAAGAGAGAGAGAGAGAGAGAGAGAGAGAGAGAGAGAGAGCTCGCGATGGCCGCGCGATTCAATGCGTATAAAGGAATCGACTTTAAATCTGTGGAGCCCGCGAACGAAGCCGAGGGGATGAGCACAGGATAGAAGGGAAAGAGGAGATGGGATTGTCAGGGGTGGCAGTGGTAACAGCGACGGCGGCGGTGGCGGTAGAGAGTGCGGGGGCAGCGTTCTGGGTTTCTGGGTTCGTCCCCCGTCCCCTCGCTCATCGGCCCCCTCGATCTCCACCCTCCTTCTCCTCCTCCTCCTCCTCCTCTTCCTCGACCCCACGAGGTTCGAAAAGGCTGCTGTGCGCGCGGCGCACGAATGTGGAACAGTAGGTCAGCGCACTCCGTGACCCCCGCCTGCCGCGGCCTACCCCTCCTCGGTGCATGCACCCTGATGCGATACGTACGGCCAACCGGCCGAACCCCTCTTGTCCCAGTCTCCTCTGCACAGTCCCTATATCTGAGCGCTCTCGGCACCCTACTTCTTCCTCTTTGCTCCTCGCTTTCCCTCCTCCTTCTCCTCCTCCACTTGCAATAGTCCTCTCATCCCGCGACCGATTACGTTTATCGTAGAGGTGAGTTTACGCGATTCGGTTCCGACGATCATCTCGACCAAAAGCGAGAAAAAGGTATAATATCCTGTACATAATGTTTTCCTGGGAAAACGATTACCTACGCTATAAGTGACAAAGGGAAATAGAAGGGAAAATCAATTTTTCGTTATCAGTTCTGTCATCGTAATATTTGCCAATTGAAATTCATGAAATTCTCAGTGATTATTGCTAAAAGTGACGGCATTCCGGAAAAGATAATCATTCATGTTAAATGATGATTGGAGTAGAGATAGTACAGCTTTACACTATTTGCAAGTTACTATTTATAGCACTCTTGATAAATCACCTAATAAATTAAGCGAAAAGAAAGATAAATCTTGTATAAATAAATGTCAATGTTGAACAATAAAAGATATGGGATGATTGCTATTCTCGTTTACTTGAAATAACTATTTGAACGTGAATTTGAACTCTACATATCATAACGATGTTGTAAGTAAATAGAATTTTCGCATAAATATATATTTTCACAGAAAAAAATGATAGAAACTAAATACTTTAAATAAAAGAAATTACATTTTTCACGTTTGATAAGATGTAATTTTAGTACTTTCCTCTATATTTGCTTCTTACCAAAATACAAATTTCCCTAAACATTTGCACTCTAGTTATAATAAGCAATCGAGTTCATCTCGCTTCTCTGAATATTTCCTTGAATGTTTACTCCCATGTTGTTTATAAGTTGACATCCTAAGATGTATTAGATAAGAAAATCTGAAGTATTTACTTTCCTTCGTAACGATGTATCTATAATATCTAGATCCGCTTTTCCAGATAATTATAATTAAATTATTTATATATATACTATAGAGAAATAATTTGATTATAAATATATATACGTATATATTCGATTAAAATTTCTTTTAATTGTTTTTATTGTTCTCATTTCTCATTTACTTTCATTATAACGTTAAATTTTATGCAGAACATCGTAGTTTTCCTTTCTCGCGAGACTCATCTTTCTTCTCTAAGAAATCGAAACTGTCATGTTGATACCAGAGCTAGGAGCTATAAGCTACCGAGGTGAGTATTCGGCACCCTCGCCACGTACTTTAAGGTTCATTCGGAAAATCGATTTACCAGGCCGCATTCCTTCGAGGAAAATATTGCCTCGCGCCGTCTCTTCTCAACGTTTAGTGCGCACGCTCGTCAGATTTTACGTTCCAGTAAACGCGAGATTATTGTCTGCTTTCCGCACGCACGAGCTATTATTTACCATCAACAATGGATCGTCGACAACCACGAATGTACCAACAATTTTCAACCGTTGTACAAACGTAGCGAGAGCGATATTCGAAAATTTTCATCATTTGAAAAGTACCAAAATAAACAAACATTTTTTAAGTCCATATCGGACTACAAAGGATTGTGAATTGAAGATTAAGATTTGATCAATCAGAATAAAACGATTAAAATTAAACTTATCTGATTGGTTGAATTCTAATCTTCAACTTACAATCTCCAATGCATAATCTGATATGAATTTTGAAATTGTGACGATTGATACGGCATTTTTAGAAATATCTGATATTTTTGTCATTAATTGATAACAACCAATTTAATCAGATTCTTAAATTGATTTAACTTCAAAATGAAAATGTATTACGAAATTACTGCTTCTTCCCTTGTAACTTTAAAGTTATCGGACAGCAGGTCGAACAATCTTTTAACGAATAATTGCTATGATGCGCACCTAGTGATGCAAACTTCGTACAACTTCTCTTGACTTATCGCCGTGGAAACGGGGTCCACGTCAACATGCCGCGTGTTGGAATCGGTGCTGTTTAACACTTCAGATGTTCATTGATTTTCCACGATCACTCGAGCGAGTCAATCTTGATCGAAGGCCACCATCAGGTTTTCCGATTGGCTAATAATTCTATCTTTACAAAATAAATGCTGCGAATCGCACAATTACAAAAATACAAATGTATTTACGTTGTTAATTACATCATTTAATCAACATAATTTTCAATATATTTCCCAAAATATTACAAGAACGTCACTTCGCTGTAATAATAAAAACTATTTGAAATGTAAAAGAGTATCATTATGCTAGAGTATTTTTATAATTTCCATCTTTATTTTGAAAATCTGTTGAATTTTCTTATCTTAATATCTCCTTTCTCCTGTTTTTTTTTTAATCTTTTATGAGCACTCCGATTTCTACAAAGTTTCTCCCCAATTTTCTTTCACACCATTATCATCCAATCTGTACTTGCTTTCTATTTCGCCATTCAAACACAATTTCACGCCGACTTCCACTTTAATTCCACGCAATCTACACATCCACTCTCTTTGCTTTACCAATTTTCCTTCTCCTTGTTGGTATATTTAAACCTTTTTCTTTAACATTTTCCTTTAAATATTTCAGTACTTATTACTTTCGGTTATATGTATCTCCATATCTCAATTCCCGTATTCTGTCCATTCTATTCTGTTGTTGCACCTCTCAGTGTCTGTATCCTAGTCCATTTCTCATGTCCATCTCTTCCCACTTGTGTTTTGAAATTTTGATTGAATAACAGTCGATCCATATATCACGCTCTCATACTTTCTCAATTTCTTGTCCTATACATTCGTGTCGATTCTGGTTTATTATACATCGTTGGTAACAGAAATAACAATGCATGATACTGTTTGTATTATATTATGAAAAATTTTGATTCCCAATCATTTTACGCAATAATAAGAATAACAATGATGATATTAAAAAAGTATAATATCTAACGCGACGATATATATATATATATATATATATATATATATATATACATGAAAAAGAAACGATTTTGCTGAAATGACATTTTAATATGTTTTAAAAGTTATATGCTCTAAAAAAATTTGGCTAGATGCAGATCTGAAAATAATTGCTGAATTATCGAAATAAATAATCATATATATGAAACATTCAAGTTGATTGATAGAATATCAAAATTTTTTGTAGTTGCCATTATACTTGAATTTTTTACATAATTATTTTAATAATCTAGTAAAATTATTTTCAATCTGTATCTAGCTAAATTTTTAAATATTAAAAAAAATCGTTTTTTTCCATATATACCTTTCAATATCATATATCATCTACAACTTATTTTAAAACTCATTTTCTTATCACAAATTTTTTTAAAGATTTATAACCACAATCTTTTTTCCAAACAATCAAATGTTTATCAGTTTCTTTGTTTAAATTCATTTAAATTCATATTGAATCACGCATCTCTGAAAACGATCTAGCGAATTTTTCTCAGAACATGCGTTTATCCATAGTTATCAAAGACAGGAATCCGCGGGAAACTGGCGACGTATATGCTTTCACGTCGCGAAATATGACGTCAACCAATTGACGACGATCGATGCTATCAGTCCGATTGATATCTCTGAAAAAAAAGAGAAAGCGAGACTCGCACATTCGTGCTCATCGATCTGTTTTCCCACCGTACCGTGAAAAAAGCCCTCCTTATTAATATCCGCACACTATTTTTAATCTGATATTATTAACCGCCGTCGTTACCACCCTGTCGAGCACGTGACGTGCGCGAATAGATAGAAAAAAACTTTGATATGAATCTCGCGCATTGGAAAAACAACAAAATTCCATTATAATATTGGTTAATTGGAATCTTGTTACAATGAACTATATAAATACCTATAAAATATATAATACAAGTAATAGGCTTGTTATACATAATCAGAAAGCTGCCAAAATTATTGAAATTTGAGTTTTCCCTTATAAAATAATAAATTTTATTAGGTGATATATTCATATGCATTCTTTTTGCATTATGTATCAATAAAAATAATGAATTTTTTTTTCAATAAGGTAATTTAATTTATTTTGTTCTGCCCATTAAAATATATAGCTATTATAAAATAATAGCTATTTAATTGTCATCCTGTATTATGTAATATATGATTCATACCTTCTGAGTATAAGAAACATTTCCGTGATATTATATTTGATATAATTTAATAAATACTAAAATAAAATTTAATATAAAATTTTAACGAACATCATACATACTATAAATGTAGAACAAAAAACTCTTACGGACTCTTATAAAGTAACTTCGCTATAATAAGATTGCATCCAGGATTATTGTTCACTGCGATATATACTTGCGATTTGATGTAATGAGATTTCAATACAAACTCGATTTGAAACTTCGAATCGAAACAAAAGATTCTTCTTTTTACATAGGCTCGCAGTTCAGATAGTTATCTATATAATTTTCAACTTACGACTGATTGTAATAATCTTTAATAAAAAAAAATATTACTTCGTTCTTTCCTTCTTCTTTTTAAAGAAACACATGTTTCACTTTTAGAAATAAATTAATAATTCTGTACACAATTAAATTTGTGTTGTAAAATTCTAAATATTTTTCCTCCTTTTAAACTATCAAAAGACAGCATAACGAAGTAACAAAGATTCACATTATATACTTTTATACAAACTTTATTATATATCATAAAATAAGAAAAATTTCCAAGCGGTCTTTCTCCTCAGATCCTAGCGTCCTTTGAGAGTTTGTGAAGCCCTTCGTTCTATGTAAAACAATTTTTGATGTCTTTTTTCGAAGCGATTTCCGATCGGACAAACGCAAAGGCAAAAATGACAGCCGGAAAAAAACAAAAAGGGAAAAAAATTGGAAATCAAAAAGCAACGCTCACGACACTCGTGACGATTGTCACGAATGCCTCGGCATTCGACCTGCAGGTGCAGAAAACTTGACCGAGTTTTCAAGTTGTACGCGGCGCAGGGCGACCCAGATTTCATCCATTGCTTTCTCTCCTACCCTCTCTTTTTCACCCTCCCGTCATTCTCATCCCCAACTTGAAAGCCTCCCTATGTTCTCTTTATCTATCTCACTTTTTCTCTTTCTTTCTGTTGCTCTATCAGGGGGCTACTACCCTTCTATTATCTACGAACCCTCATGCAACAGTATCGTTTGCGTGGGGGATGAACCTCCTCTGGGTGACATTTCGGATCACGCAAGGATATCATTGCGTTTTGTTGATCTAGACAGGCTCGAGTAAAATATAAAGATCTGACAGAAATGATATTAACTTGATAATGCATACTCCAAAAAACTGATATTCTTACACATTCGTATAATAATTGTATTTCTTTAAATCGTTATAGCTAAAGTAATAAAGTTTCAGAAATTATTACACAAATATTAACATGTATTATTTATTATATATTTATTAATAATTGCATTCTTTATCAGTTTCAAGCGTTAAGAAAAAATTATTGCCTCTTTATTTTTAAAGTCTTAAATGTTAGCGTCATTGCATTCATTTACAATTAGTGTCGAAAAACGATAGTCCTAGAGTAAAAGAAAAAGAGATTTGAAGTAGCACTTAAGTTTTTCGCTAAAGTAATTTGCTAAGCTAATTCGATTATCACTAACGCGTTAACATTAATTTTAATCACTTGCTACGCTCACACCGTTGATATCAACGTAGTCTTTAACTCAGCTACAACTCGCCGTAAAATGCACTTGGTCTCTTTTACGAACAGCTGTCACTCGCCTAGCTTCTATCAACCCCGGTGTCGCGCGTCAAGGGTGAATAGTACCGACGCGAATATTGTTGAACGCGAGTATCGATAACGAAGTTCTGCCGGCTCAGAACGTTCTGCATGTTAATCCCCCTTTTGTACAATTGTGTTGCTCCTTTCATTTAAACGATACGATGCTTTTTAATGGTATGCGACAATGTCTCGTGCGAGATAATTTTGAGAGGAATCACCATGAGTAAAATCGAGGAAAAATAATTTTAAATTAGGATTAAGCAATGATTACGATTAAACATAATTAATTATCGTTCTTAAAAAACAGAATTCATAAATATTGTAAAATATTGAGAGAAATTCTTCAATTAATTAGTGATTAAACTAATCATCTTCATTACTGGTGCCTCCAGAAATTCCTTTGGATTATCTGCAGATACCGTGAATATCTGTGACGAGAATATCTACAGATATATCTAATTAACAGCCATTACACTCTCGACGGAGTTCTCTCTATCCATAAATACTCATAATTATTCCGATATTTATAACTGTCATAAATTTTTACAAAATATCTGCAATTTTCAGAGAGTTATCTTTGTGATGATTTTCTTTAATTATTTGTAAAATTGTTGTTTTGAAAAATGGATTCTTCAGATACCGCGATATCTAATAGTCATATGTATTTTCGTTATCGTATTATCAAATGGGCGGGAATAAACCGCGAGGCATAAATTAAGCGACACAAATTTATTAATTCGTCGTCGAGCATAGCGCTCGATATGTACGGGAGTATCGATTGCTATGGCTGTTTGCCCGGATTTCAAGCCCTCATGCGGTAGCAACTCCTCCATAATACACCCTCGTAAGGTCATTCTGGGCGGCGCGAGGGTGGACTTCTCCCACGTGCATTCCGGCGGACCCGGAAATGGCACTTGTCTCTCAAGAGTACCGAAATCTAATTTATTTCGGGAGATACGACTGTGGCGGCGTGTGCGTGCACGCAAAATTCATAGAACGTCGTCATGCGTACAGCAAAATATGACATATGCATTGCGCAATTTTTGCCCTTTCTAAAAAAAATTAAAGTCTTGATAGTTGGTATATCATTCGCAAATACACCGTACGCAAATATCAAAAGTTTAACTGAAAGATAATACGCACTCTAGCTAGAAAAAGAAAATTTCCGACAGCATACGCTATAAAATGTATGTATACGAAAAAGACCTAGCAAGAAATACTCAAAAATATTTCTACAAAATTGCGACAAGGATAAAATCTACTGAAGAAACAAAAGATCGAGTGCACTGCTAAAATCAGGTTGACCTATTTTCTCAGGAAACATTATTCCGAAGTAGAAAATCAAATCGCGATAATTAAATATAATGCAAGAGAGAGCTCTGACGTAAAAAGAAGGATGTTAAATTCTTTGATCGATATTTAAAATCGATTCACCTGACATCAATATCTTTTTCAATTAAACATGATATAAAAATTCTATTAAAATAAAATCAATTTAAAATCGAGCAAGAGATGAGATTTCATCCATAATTAAGTTATTTATTATGGAACTATACGGACTATTAAGTAAATGAAGCATCTAAAAGTTATTTAGCGGCATTTGCATTATTATTCCAAGGCATCTGCAAATAAAGTGAAATGAAGTACAGTAAATTTAGCGCACCCTGTATATAATATGATTATCAGCATCGGTATCGCGTGACGTCGCTCTCTTGGCTAGGAATTATTACCCCAATTATCTTAATTACCGCGGTTCCTACACTTTTTCGTATACGAAGGTAAAATCAGAGCAGTAACTGGAGATTGAGGACGAAATGAAAGGAAAAAAGGGGAAGGTTAGACGATTCTCGTTTTTGCTATCTGTCACAGCCGGAGCAATGCTGACTTTACAGAAACTTTATGAAAAGTAAAAATAAAAAGCACCGAATATCAGCATCGAATAATGTATTAACGATTGTGAATATTTATACTTAATATATACGATAACCAAGTATCAAAATTATGAACAATCGATAAATTGGAATATTAGGAATTGCAAAAGCTCTGTATCTGTAATATACAAAAGTGAAATATAAAACAAAGTATTATTACCGACACAATTTTCGAAAATATTATACAATACTTCACTTTTACATTTTCACAAACTTATTATTTACGTAGAGTTTTAATCGATAGATAAAATACCATCATAAATATCGTCAGCCTTAAGCGTTAGCGAGATGATGCTATTCAACGATTACTGCATTGTTTATTGTCCATTGATACTACTTTGTTCTCGTCTGTCCGAGCGAAAAGGAGAAAGAGACACTCCCGAGAGAATTGAGCACGAGGAATCGGCTGATCGATTATTTAGAATTACCACATTCGCGAAGAATATCGCGTTATTACGCCATTACCTCAGCGAGACTACAAAGAGAATAATAATTCATGGCAATTAATGCGTGGAATTAATATAGTACTCCACTTACATGTACTTAGTAATTAATAAATGACATTTTCGTATTATTAATGATATCAATCATGATAAGGTTATCTATAATCTTTCACCATTCACTTACACATCTATTAATTAATGCAATTATTAACCATTACTAACAATAATAATATTATAATAATAACAATGATTATTATCATTATTGTATATCGTTATATAGTTATGCTTATTATAATTGATTATAATTCATTATTACAGTTATTGTATAAAATGTTTCACAATAAATCTCTCAAAGCTATAATAAAGAAAATTAGCAAAGAAGATTTATCTTTATACACTATGATTGATAATCCAATTTTCATATGATCTATATTAGTTTTCATTTAATTAAAATTTTTATTTCTCGCCATTACGGTAAATTTCGAAAGTGCAGTGCGCAATTCTAAGTACACCATTCATTAAGAAAGGAATACGATTTGTGATGGGAAGGGGGTGACCTGATATCTAAGCCATTAGGCGCGGAAGGGTTAAGGGCCACCTCATCGCGACTGCATTGTTCATTCTGAATCTTCCTCGTCCGCATCCCATTTTCATCCTTCTTCCCATTTAGATCGTATCTCGACGAGACAATAAACGCAACGAGCTGCACCGCGCTCGTAATTAAAGCGAACGGACCTTCGATTCTTCAATAAAACCGCCGATTAAAAATAGATCTAAGTGGATTTATTATCTCAAATAGAAAAGAATAATAAATATATCAAAGGCTACATTTGTGAAATATGAACGTATACTTTTTTTTCCATCTTCTAAAATTAATTTTCAAAAAATCGTATCTTTATTTAATGTACAATAATATTTAATGAGTATATTCTCCAACATAAATTTACTTACTGTAATTAATTTTCATTTTTACGATAACTCTCTTCAAGTTGTTTAAAACAACATAATAAATAAAAATAAATTATGTCATGAAGGAATAGTTTAATTAACATTAATTAAAAGTGTAAAAAATGTGAAAGTGTGACTCTCTTTATTTAAAAAGTCATCCACGATAATATTCCCACGGAACAATTTTCAGACAAAAGTTAATCGTAAAAGGTTAAAAAGACAATCTTTAAAAGAAGATTAAAAAGACAACAGAAAGCAGAAAGACGATCGATTGACAGGGATTAGGTGGAATATCGAACGTCGAACTCTTCTCCATCGCCTACTGCCATCCTCCTGCATCACTCTTCATTCTTCGTTTATCCCCGTCCAATCAGACCGCTGACAGGCACGTGAGTGTCGTGGGGATTGAAGATAAGTCGTCGTTACTAAGGCACTTTGGATAAATTTATACCACACATCCGCGTGAGTACAGAAAAGCATAAGTTTTTTATACGTTCGCCATGACGCTTCTACGCCTTTAACCTTTCTGTCGCTAGAGGCAAAGTAATGAGATTATTTCACAGAGCAGAATTAAGAGGACCAGAAGCCTTTGAAGAGCAAAAAAAAATTGTCGTTCAGAGATTGATGTTGAAAGGTGGCTCGCGAAAGTGTGACAAAGGGATAGCGTGACGATTTTAGTACATGCCTTCGTTAAAGTTCCATCAAATATGCAATACAAGATACAAAATATTTGGAATGGAAAAAAGAAAAACGAAATCATGATTAAATATATCTCCGTAAATACAATGCATAAAAAAATTTTTTATAAAAAAGAAAGAAATATAAAAATCAAACTTTCAGAAACTTTTACTTCAAAAATATAGAGAGATATATGTCAGCACTTTTATGACACTCCTAGATATATCTACGAGACGCAGTTGTATCCATAGAATATCTTGTTGTTTGACTACATTGTAAACATGTCGGCAACGGAGAAGAAAACCGAAAACGCGAAAATGCAAACGAGAACAATTTTTCCTTTTTCTAGGAATCAAAAAGTGAA
The DNA here is from genome assembly GCF_024713525.1 of Acromyrmex echinatior. Classification (NCBI taxonomy): domain Eukaryota; kingdom Metazoa; phylum Arthropoda; class Insecta; order Hymenoptera; family Formicidae; genus Acromyrmex; species Acromyrmex echinatior. The sequence goes on along the minus strand of NC_141860.1, from coordinate 3,450,841 downwards.
AGAATTGCAACACGGTTGCATGGTGTGTTGTTTAATTTATTAAACGGCTGCACTCAGTTAACGCGTCGTGGTACTTGTAGGGAATCCACGCGTTGCTAAGTAAATAAAAAATACAAACAAAAAGTTTCACGTTTGTGCAAAAAGATTACAACATCAGTCTAACCTTTGTTACAACTTGTCCAAAGTCAAACAAAAGAATTATCTACATAAAAAATAGCTCTCCTCCCTCTACAAAACTACAAAAACGAATATCATGATTAATCTTTTAGGAGAAAAAAAAATATAAAATAAAATAATAAAATACACCTAATATTAAGTAAGTGAAACGTTCAATGAGAAGCTAGTAACGTGACCAATTATTATCGAAAATAAATGTTCAGGAGAGCGTCTTTTTTTTTCGAGTTTCTTTCAAGTGTGTTCGATGTTGTAAGAAAAAAAAGGTCCAAACAGAAACAAAAAGGTAGGCTTCTCTTTGTAACTTAATATAATCAGCTTCCTTTATTAAATGATCGCTCACATTTATCATCTGAAATAATTTTGAGCAATGTAAACTGATATACAAAACAACACTAAAAAAATGTTTTGATTGAAAATAGATGAATCAGAATTTTCTGATTAAATTTATTAGAATTCTAGTTGAGATAACCGGAATTCTGATTAATACAATTTCTGATAAAATCTACCAGAATTCTCATTTTTGCCAGAATAATTATATCAATCAGAATTCTAGTTATCTCAACTAGAATTCTAGATTTAATTAGAAAATGATTACTGATCTGATTCGTTTATTTTCGACCAGAATTATTATACTTTTATATATTATTATTATACTATAATATTATTATTATTATATTAGGTGTTGGAATTAATTCGTAGCGTTTTACAAGTGATGGGAAGTACTTTCATTAATGTATTTTTTAATGCTCATGTGAAATAAATAACATTCTTTCATTAAAAAACGCTACGAATTAATTCCAACACCTAATACTATTATATTTAATCCAACCAAACCATTTTTCTCAATGAAGTATAATTAATTTAACCCATGGAATATATTAATAAATGAAGAAGTGATTCGCGATGAATAAGGAGTATATTCGTTAGTTAACAATTGATTACCCTTCGGTATGATTCGTCGGTATGATTCATTGAAGAAAGGAACATAAAAAGTAGCAGTTTTTACTTTTAACTCATTCATATAAGTAACATTGTTTTGTGTATCACTCTCATTCAAAAATAAATATTTGTACACATAATTAGAGTATATCACACAGTCAATTGAATTAAAGAAAGATAAAGTTCTTATATACTTTTTAGTTTTATTACTAGTCAACCTCACTTTATTATAATATAATTTATTATAATTTAACATTTAAATTTTATCATCTTTAATGTTTTCATAAAATAAGAAAGGTTAATTTGATAATTATAAAAAGAGTTGATAATTTTCAATTTTATACTTTTAGTTTGTTTTCATCGTTTTTATTAACGCTGTCATATTATTTTCATTACCGTCAATTACGAGCTCGATTTTGACGATATCCTGTAAATTGAAATAATTACGGTGTGTAACGAGAAGGACATGTGCACCCTCGCTACGAGCTCATCCGTCCTCCTCGTCGAACTTACGTTAAAGGTCGAAAGTCACTGCGTACGCGGGATAACGTACGGCAGATAGGTATGCTATGTATGTGCTGCATTTGGCTACTAGTTAGCACAAATGTAACGTCATTTCAGAAGCATGCCGATAACATCAATGACGTTATTGGCATCGATATTGGTATTTCAGCTATCGCTGCTTGGAGTACAAACAAAAATCATGAATAACGGGTTTCACAGCTGATATTACACAATTCTCTCAACGTTTTACGTATGTTAATTGTATTTAGCCATATCATTTATAGTACTCTTCTGCGAAAATACATAATAGATAAATAATTAGGTATATTTTATTAACAATTGAGATTGATCAATAATTTTTATTTAATTGAATATAAATCAAATTACATGCTGAATATTAAAAATATTTTTTCATGTTCTAGATTGCGCAACTCTCGTTACACTCTTTCTATAATTTTTCTGCAGCACTTATATTCCTTCCCAGTTTTATGAGCCAACTTTGTTAAGTTCACACTCCTCGCTTCCGAAACTTTCTTGCTTGTTGTTCAAGCGAGCGCTCTGCTTTCCGGTGAGATACCGAGCAAAATTTGTAATTAATTACCTTAAAATATATCAAAAAGTTGAATGAGGATAAACATACGTTAGAGTGGATTCTATCTATTCCGTCTATTTTTAATTCCGTCTATTTTTGCATCTGATTTGAAACAATGAACGAAACGAGTCGTCAGCTTTCTTGCAAAATTTTTATCATAATCGGCGCAATTTGGTCGTGTTGCTTTACTCTTTTCCGATAGACTCGATTCATCGGGGATCGATTTTCCTCAATATAGCTATAGCTGAGCGACGATGACGGTGACGAAAACAACGTCGTTGGCCTGCGGCTTTCGTCATTCGTCGGGTAGCCCGCTGTAACATCATCTACGCGATTATATTGTACAATACAGGGGTGAAGAATTTTAATCGAATCATACGATCGGTCTATCAAAGAGTAGCTCCGCGATATAACGTCACATCCATATCGGCCAATAAGGATCAACCTGGCAACTATACGTGTCCTCATAAATGTGCCATGGGCTTTCTATGGTTAAAACCATAGTCGATAATTTACAACAGACTGCACGAGAGATAATTATCGCGGACAGATCGATTGTCAAATGCCTCTACCTATATCTCCTATTAAATTTTTTTAAATGAAAAATTTTATATTTAATTAATTACTTACAGATTTTAATATGTCATTTAACATTATTAAGATCGTTTCGAAGATGCGAATAAGCATAAAAAATTTGTTAAATTGCTAATCAATTTAACTCGTGATATTACTGCGGTAGTTTAGTAGAATTAGCGTTTCAAGACCGAAAAGTCATTTCAGCGTTTCTGAGAACTACATACGTAGTATATAAATTCACACAAGAATCATACAAACATTAAGATCCAGCTAGACCGTTTAAGGCTTTGATTTCTATAGTTTGTGTTATCACATATACGTCCTGTAATATATTATATTGTAAAAAATTTTAGTTTAATGTTCTAAAAATAGATCATAAAAATCATTAATTAATTAGTTTACTTGAAATTCGTTAAGTTTATTTGGGAGATGTTAATTGCTTCAGTATACAACTGAATTTTTTTTCATCTTTCTGCTTTACTTAAATTTAATCACACAATTTCTCCTCTGAGTATAATCTTTCAAACAACGTTTTTATTAGCACTCTTTTTCGTTAAATGTATGCGCTATAAAATACGTGTATATGTGTTTACGAGAAAAGTGAAGAGCAAAAGAATTATGATTTAATGGAACCTGTGAAAAGCTCCAGTTCTAGAAAGATATCCCGCTGAGCAGATGACGAAGAAGGCCAGCAATATGCGAAGGCACGTGCCTTTTCTAACCGAGATAACAATAATTTCATTTCCTTCAATCGCAAAGGTTCTATCATCGTGTGTCAATAAACAGATAGACGTCTTAACTCAATAATAAGGCCAGCATAAAAGCGCTGAATCTATTTTGGTATATTACTTTAATCACAATCTTCAAACATTTCCTTTCCTTTATTAATTTTTAGAGACAATATATTACATTACGTTATAATCTACTATAATTAACTATAATTAAAATGTTAACACAATAATTTACATTAACCCTTAAATATTTATTACGGAAATAACACATTGTCTGTGGCCTGTCCACACAATTCGATTGCTTATAACTTTTATAAAAATAAACACATAAAAAAATGTTTTAATTAAAACGTCAGACGTTAAAAAACAACAATACTAAGCAAATGTATTTTTATTAATAAAAAAAATTATTTGCAATGGAAAAAAACTGGAAAAGCATTGAAAAAAAGGATATGTCATGTCAAAAAGGTGTTTAAGTGAATATATAGAATAAAGATTTGTTTGATATTTATCTCAAGAATTTCTGACAAAATTCAAACGCTTAATAATGCGGATTTGACAAACACTATCTCTCATCTATCTCATATTATTTTACTTATCTCAAACTTTATATATATATATATATATATATATATATATATATATCAATTCAAGAAGGCTCCTTAAAACCAGATAAGCCAGGCGATCGTTAAGAGAGAATATACCGAGCGGAAATAAAGTCCGGCGAAGTTCGCCGCGCGCGCGGTCGGTCCTTTCCTGCGGAAAGTTCAGGAGGAGGAATATAAATCCACTATCATACTAGAATCGGAAGGAAGTATCGCCGAGGAAATTTACACTTGCCGGACGAAGCTCTATCGATCTACAAAACAACCCGGACAATGCTCCGCGCGATTCGTTATTGTGTATAACGACTTTATTGACATGCTAATAACAAGTTGCGATGGGTCAGGACAAACGTATACACATGAAGGTTAGTAATCAAACCATCTAAACCTCATTAGATCTATTCATCCGTTTATTAGTCTTTGATACATTGAGTTGGAAGTCTGGCTCCTTTTTGGGCATTAAGATTCATGATTCTCCTTATAGCCATCACCCAACTCATTACTTTAATTAAACTATACTTTCGCCCAATTACTCCTATCTTATCGTGCCTTCCTTGAAGCGAGAATTCTTTTTAACTTAATTTAACCTTTGATTTTGTTCACTTATATATACACATACATACATATATATATATACATGTGCGCAATAAGAATTAAAAATTCTTAAAAGCACATTACGTAATAAGAATTTTTTAATCATTTTTTTTTTAAGTTTTTTATTTAATTTATTTAAGATTTATTTTATTTATTTATATTTATTAAAAGATGTATAAGATATAATAAAATATATCGACTTGACCATCGTGCGACTTCCTTATTACGACGTAACGCTATACATATAGATACAATGGCAAAGGCAAATAGATTTATGTCTTCTTATAAAGATGATAGAACAATAAGGTTTCCACGTCGTACATGATCTCTTTCTTGATCGGTCGCTATACCGCTCGAGAATTTATTTTCTTCATGTGTTCAAAAATGATATTTATGACACAACACACACATATATTCTCTCTCTCTCTCTCTCTCTCTCTCTCTCTCTCTCTCTATTTATAAATTTAATTGAATTTACTTAAACGAGAAACGTATACAGAAAATTATAATTTTTTAGTATAATTTATACATTAGTACGTAAAATATAATTTACACAATTATATTTTATAAAATAACTATGTCATTATTTAATAAGTAATATTATAACAAAAATATATGTCCCAATAACAATATTTCCCAGTGTTGTATTTGACAAGATGCGACGATATTTCGAAATAAGCAGTTCACATGGCAATCTCTGCAATGTGTAAATTAATGAGACAGAGAATCGAGCATGTATGTTAAAGCGAGGTAATTGAGCATTGTTAAAAGCGCCTTTACTAGGATGTATTTAACAAGAGGATTTAGCAGCGCGAGTCTTTTGATGAAGTATATTCCTCGCAGCTACGTTAACGGCTTCCGCTAAGGTCCCCTCAAATCTCCGGGTGACATCGAGATCCGGAAGGATAGCGAAATAAAAGCGGGGCAACCCAGGACACTCGGAACCAGCCGGACACGCCGTTACGCGAGGGCGTTTTATTACAAAATATTATTCCTGGGAGAACCCGACGAAGTAATGGCGGCAGTCGCCGGGGTTTACTGACCCGGCAGGCAAGCGACGATGTGGCCGCTCCGTTTTCATCGAGTGTAAGCCGAGAATGTCCCTGTCGTCTTGTAAATTTCACGCGCACTTCGGAGTTTCGCTTTATCGTCTCGATAAAGCTTATTTATGCAGACGAGAAACAACATCAAAAGGTTACGCTTCGGTTATAGGTATTTTGAAAAAACGTGAAATAAGTGAAAGCGCAATAGTTCATTCGGAATAAAATAATGGTCACTTTATATACGACATAACAATTGATTATTTAAGAAATCGTAACGTGAATAAATATTAAAAATTATATTTAATTTATATGAAAATGTATTCTTTTGTGTAATTATACAGCGTGAAATAAAAACGCTTTATCTTATCAGTCTTTACTTTAAAAAAATGCTCTCTACTGAATAATAAATCTGAAAATATTATATAAGACTATTAAAAATATTTGTTGACTATTAAAAATATTTGTTGACGCCTTGTGGAACGCCGAAGGGTTCGCGTGAACTATATGTGCGTGTAAAGGGAAAATAAAAGCTTCGTCGATTAATGGCAATTTAATTTTCGTAAATATCAGGAAAATGTCAGCAAGGTGACGTGTGGGCCGCTAACAGTTACCGTCCTGCTAAGTCAGTTCTGCCGCGGGCGATAATCTCTAATTATTTAAAAAACTTTCCCCCTGCAGCTTATCTTTTTTATATCACAAATTCTTCAAGTTTACCAGCTTGATCGATGTTCCTCGTGTTCTCTAACCTTTTTGGAAATTTCAAAGCAATAATAATAACTGTAAACTAGGTGAAGTTTTGAGAGAGAAAAAAAACTCAAAAGCCGAACAAGAATAGAAGTTAATCTTATAATTAATCATAATAATAATACATTAATTTGAAATTAAAAAAATTGTAAAATTATAGCAATTTATCAAAATTTGAGCTTTCGCCGTGAAAAAGAAATTTTCTAAAATTTCAATTTTTCCAGAAGAATGAAAACCCTCAATAAAAATAAAATAAAATAATCGAATCTCGGAAAAAATTTGTCAAAAAGTAATAAAATGTCTTTATTAACTTATAAAACATATGATTTTTAAATAAAAATTAAGATGTTATTGTTCTTGGTTCACGATCATAATCGCAATGGTCGAAATCAGAATATATACTTGCGCGAAATTCCAATCTTCTTTTCAGAAACAAATTTGGCGTTGAAAATATTTAATTTTCAATTTCTAACTTAATTAATTCGGACAATTCGATACGGACAAAAAAGCATAAGCGGCAGATTGCAACATACCTCTTCCCGTGCAAGCCGGTCACGACGGCTTCGTCCTGCGCTGAGAATAACTCAAAAACGAGTGACGTCAGACGATAAAACGGAAGGCGCGTGGGCCGATTTCCACATACGTGGTTTTTCCGCAGGTCTGCCCGTGAGTTAACAGGGAAACCTTGGGAAAGAGAGACATCGTCTGACAACGATGCAGCGATGGTGACTTTGATGATGGCAAACCCCATTATTTGTCCCTTATTTACTATTTTACTCCTGCTATAAAGTGATGGGAAAATTATCGCCTGACTAAAGGTAGGAAAAACGATACTCGTCGCCGAGACGTCGCGCCGACGTTAATCGCCGGATTAAACTCTTTAAATTGTTACAACGACGCGGCATGGCAATATCTCAATAGCTTAGCGCAAAAAAAAATTCTTGAATAAATGAGGGTAAGTCCATAAAATATCTCTGCACCGCGGTTAAAATTCTTTACCCACAAACGTAATTTAGAATCAGACAACCGCATTCAATAATGACCATAATTATCAATGTGACAAAACATTGTAAATTTTATTTCGCATCACCATCATATAGCCAAATTTATAATACGCCATAATTTTTATTTTTTAAATTACGAAGACAATGACATTTGGTTAAAATGCGACACCAATAATAAAAATATATCAAATAGTGTTCTATGTCTGACTATTCAAAATCTTTACTACTGCTGCCTGTAGTAGTAAATTTTCGAGGATAGGCATAAATCCTCTACAATTGTTAAAAAACAAAGATATATGTTGTGCACGCGCGCGCGCGCGCGCGTGTGTGTGTGTGTGTGTGTGTGTGTGTGTGTGTGTGTGTGTAATATGTGTATGCGTGGGGCGAGTTCTAAAACGCGCTGCAGATCGGTGAATAGCGGATGAATAAGTCGACTCGATGGTAGCATCTTGTATTTCCGCATTCACGAGAAAAAGACGCGCCGCGAAAAGACGTCAGTTTGGCAGTGGCAACGATGAATGATTTGTATATACATGTGTTTTTCCATGGTTTTCCTCTGCATGTCTAAGGATTGTTCAATTCTTAGAGAGCTAAGAGCTTTTCACTATTCACCCCATGCACATTATTTTTTCTATTCGGTTGCCCCACATCTTCCCTTAGTTTTTCGTTGAAGAACATGAAGACTATAGATGTAAAAACAAATGGATTGATAGAGAGGACAAAGAGGCAGAGAAAACTGACGATCAAATCTGGAAGAAGATACAAAGAGAAAAAGATTGCTGGATCCGAAAGAAGGATAAGACGATAACGAGAAAGAAATAGAGAATAAAAAGGAGAAATAAGTAGAAAGTAGAAAAAAAGAGATAGCGATAGAAAAAAAAGAGAGAAGAGATGAGGAAAAGAAAAGTGCATGAGGGAAAGGGAGAAAAAGTAAAAAAGTGTGAAGAAGAGAATGAAAAGGAGAAATAAAGGGGGGAGGAGGGGGAGTAAATGAGAAAAGAAAAAAAAAGAAAAAGAGAGAAAAGCAGAAAAGAAAGCAATGAGAAAGAAAAGGTGAGAGCTACGAAGAGTAACTGAGAGTTCGAGAAGAGCGAGCGAGAAGCAGAGCGAGAAAAAGAGAGAAAGAAATACAGAGTAGTAGAGGCTGGGCAAGGGAGAGAGAAAGAGAGGTGGCACGCGCAATGCGGGTATTGATTCACGGCGGCGGCAGCCGGTAGCCAGCCTGAAACACACGACCGTACCGAGTCGACTCGACTCCACGACTCGATTCACCGTCGAGACAAGGAGAGAAAGAGAGAATCATCCAGCAAGAAGAGAGAAAGGAGAGAGAGAGAGAGAGTTGTCGAGTCGATCGGTTTTACTTCACGAATCGTTCATCGTTAGAACCATTCCGAATATCTTTAAGGAATACACTGTCGATTCCAGTATCGAGAGCTCGCACGAGGTGAAAGAAACAGAATCTCCTTAAGAAACGTCTTTGCCTAAGTATTTTCAATATTTATTGATATTAAGAAGATACATTATTATATAAATAAATTTGTCTCGTAAGTTTATCAAAATATCCTCACAAAAATGTTATTTTATAGTAATTTTGAGAAATATATAAGATTAGACACATATTGCCTGAGCTTAACTTCGCTCTAAATCTAAATCCTTCAATGTTTAAAAAACTAACGAGAAAGTAACATCGCAATTTAGCAGACATAATATATGTCAACGAAAATTTATAGTATAAATTGTTTCCATTTATTTCCATCTTAATTTTATAGAGTAACATTCTTTAAGAGAGAAAATTCACAGTAGATTCCCTCAAGCGTATATTCACGTCTGGAAAACAGTCCCTCTATGTGCTACTGCAGGCGCATAATTATACGAACTGTAGCGATGCAAAAATCGAGAAAAAGTAGCGTGTTTGAAAGCGCATGGGAGTAGATCCGATTTCAGGGTTAGGACCGATCAGGGTTAGATGGTATCGGCCAGGGCTCTTGCATGCGCTTAACATGGCCGGGGATACCCCGGCAATGCGTAGGATTGGACCGCCGCGCCGCTCCCACGAGCCATGCGAGCACTAATAAACATATGCTCGGCTTGGCGTACAATATAAAATATGCTTGATGTAGATATAGATATAACGTAAGAAAATATTTGTAATATATACACAAAGGGTAGAAACGCTGCTGTAATATCTTACGCTGTTCGCAATATCCTAAAAATATTGTTTTGTTTTAAGATTTTTTTTTTTTTAGTCTTTAAATGTATTATTTTAAAATTTAGAATTTAAAGAGAAAAGATCCGGAAAAAGATTTTTATCATGTCTGTGTAAATGATTTCTTTTTAACTTAGATAAAAAATTAAAGCTGTTTTCTGCAGTACGAAGAAAATTCAGTTTTGTTGTTCTTAATAATAAGATTTAATATTAAAAGTTTGACCCTTTTGAATAATTTACGATTTATGAAGTTTCTAACAGGACTTCGCTGCTATAAATTAAAGTTTCATTGAAATTTGTACTGATATTTCTGATGATTCAAGAAAGACAAGATTTTGACAAAGCTCGCTTTCTAACTTTCTTTTATATATAAAACGGAGTAAATACTATAATAATAGATAAATATATTGTATTCTTTATTTGTTTAATAGCAAATCTAATATAAACACACACACACACACACACATATATATATATATGTGTGTGTGTGTATATAAAATATTGTATTATATTTAACTTTTATATTCTTTTGAAGCATTGAGAGAGAAAAGCTATTAATTGTATAATAATAAAATTGATATTATCCAAAAATAAAACATTTACATATTCGCATGCAATCTAAAATATTTTTTTTTCTTAGGTCAATATTGTCCATAATGCGACCAGACGCGAGCATTCGAAGCAGCATCGAATTCGTGTTCGTTAATAAAATCCGTTCGGGGCATCAATTCACCGACGAAGACAACGTGGAATCGAGCGTGATAAATAAAGGAGGGTGCTCGGATCAGCGGCGCGGCGCTGGGATAGATACGTCCCTTAATAGCAAAGGTCGAAAACCTTGTCGAGTTGACTCGTGGGATAGCGCGCAGACCTACTTCCACGTAACGTCGATTCCTTTTATTGATTCTATTTTTGCGAGAAGCCGAGAGAAAGAAAGTAAGGGAGAGAATAAAAGAGATAGAACGCTCACCATGATCACCGGTCATATCACGATTCCGATTCGGTCATCCATCGAAAAATGATAACATCCAAAATTAGGACGTTATCCAAATTACCCGGATGCTACACGAAACGTTAATAATAAAATACTCATTTTGAAAATGGAACGGTTATTTTTACACGATATTGCCTACAAAATACAAAAAATGAACGTCATTATTAATTAATCGAGAATCGATATTCGGTAATCCATTTCCAACAGGAATATTATACTAGTCAAGTGGTTGATACGATAATGCTTCCAGCAATTACGTATATCATTTTTCTAATGGGATATCATCTTAGGAAACACACACACACACACACACACAATACTAGTAAATATCACGAACGATATTGGACTACAATATCGCAATCAAGAAAGATGGAGAACGCCATTAGGCACTGATTATAATTAATACTAAATAATTATGACTTTGAATAAAAGAGATAATCTATCAAAATAAAATTGCTGTAAATTTTTAATAATAAATCAAATTAGGATTTGGTATTCATAAGAGCCTGTATAAAAAGATCGATGTGCTCGTTTCGGAAATAGAAGATGACATTCGTCAATTTGAAAAGTGCTTTAAGAAGAAAACGCGGGGAAAGTGCAAAATAATTGGTCGCGGAAACGATCGGTGGACAGAGAAAGAGATCGTAATTAGATTCGAGCTGGTGAACGGCCGACGACGGCGCGCGTTGCTGGAAATAGAAAGTAACGACTGAACAATCGAAGGCTACAATCGATAGCCTGTAAAGTCGGACGGACTAGCGACGCGAGGGGTGTACAGACACCTTGCTACATTAGACTTTAATTCGGCTGCAGTAGTGCATGACCCGGTATAGTCAGACGCAGCCCTCGTCTGGCACCATCTCTCCGCGACGCGACTGAAGGCTCAGATTATCATTGGAAGATAATTTAGCGGATAAATTGGCCGATTTTTTTCGTAAAATAGACGAGTAAAAAGCTCATCATAATAATATCCATGTAATTATTAGGTGTTGGAATTAATTCGTAGCGTTTTTAATGAAAGAATGTTATTTATTTCACATGAGCATTAAAAAATACATTAATGAAAGTACTTCCCATCACTTGTAAAACGCTACGAATTAATTCCAACACCTAATATTATTATTGCATTATAATTATTATAATAAAATTACAATCATATGAGCACCTGCTCATGTAAGCTATATTTCTTGTATTTTCTTCATTTTCCTACTTTTTACATAGGAAAATAATTATCTAGCGGGTTAGCAGAATTTTATCATATTTAATATTATATTATTTTTATTATATTAGATTAATGAAAAAGATGCAATTTTTAAAAAGTGCAAAAATACTAAAAATTCGTGTTTTAAAAAGAAGCAAATGAATTTCAAATGTTGCTTTCTGTGTAACACATAGATATTATAATAATAATTCTACAGTTGATAATTTGAATCGTTTAGATAGTAGTTATCCATTAAGTGAAATATCAAAGCAAGAGCTCTGTGCTTGCCGACGTTTATTTAATATAAGGGTAGGAAATATTACCGACGGGGGTAGCTCGATTGAAACGTACCTATCGACAATGTCTGCTTTATCGGAGAGTTTATACCGTTTGCTGCCCTTATCAACGTTATAGCCGACTCTTGCCGACGTTGAAGAGTAAAAGGGGTTAAAACAATGTCGATAAAACAGTTTGCGTGCAACTAGCACTTAAAATCTAGAGGTAACTTTCAAGTGATAAGAGATATGTTGTACCTATTGATATGTTGTCGATATTTCTTGATAAATATATTCGTATTATCCCCCTTTAAAGAAAGCATAGTAAAACGCGATTGCTAATACCATTAATCATCACTTATATAAATCTTAAAGACCTACACGCATATTTTATTTATTACTTTTATAATGAGGACATAATAATTAAAGCGGGATTGCAACACTTGTCGCGATAGTCAATTAGAAATGTTTAATAGTACCATTGATACTTCTGATTTATTATCTCAAAAAATATTGTGAATTACATTTTATTTATGTGGAATAACATTAAAATATCTTAAAGACGACATTAAAACATCTTTTAAACATCATATTATATGTCTTAAAAATGTGTTTAATCACTTAAACAGATTACATTTTTAGTTTATAGTGTTTATATATGTATGCTATTTAGGAAGCTATTGATAAAAGAGATTTCTTGACATAAATAAAAAAATATATTTAATATTGAAGAATTCTAAAATTTAAAATTTCTATAATAAGCATAATTTAAGCAGAAGTCTCAACAAAAATTTCTTAAAAAGTTTTTAGCTTCACGTGGACGATAAAATTAATAAGTATCGTTCTATATTCAATCTGTTAACTATTAAGTATTTTATTAAAACTATCGATATAACTATCGAACTAACATAAGATTGAATTATGAATAAGTATATTGCCCGAAAGCATTTCTGTAACATATGTTAACTATCATCAAATATGATGCCATAAATTAATAAGAAGAATCTTATTAATTTACCCAAAATTTCATTTTTCTTTTTACAGATTCCCAAAAATTTCCGCGTAGATTTCCTGAATGTCTTCACGTGCTGGTGACTGCTCACGCATTAATTAAAAGAAAACTTCAAGTAAGAAAACAAAGAGGGAAAACGATCACTCACATAATATCGCCAAGCTTGAGCCGCGTCTGTATAAGGGCACAGCTCTTGTGATCGCTGGTGGTGACAGCCCTCCGTCTCCTAGCGGCATATCGGGGCATCGCATCCAATTGCGTCGCATTTCCATCGGTGTTTCCGAGACCACCGCTGGTCCCGGATGTGGCACCATACCCGATGAGGCCCACACCTCCACGCACCAGCGGATTGCTGCCACGCCGACGCGTAGACACGTGCCGACCTCCCACGCCACCCAGCATCCTAAGAAATATATAAACTAATTAAATCCAAATAAACATTATATATAATTATAAGATAAAAACCTAAAGAATCCAAATATTTCTTCTCTATAATCACAGCTTGAATTCCGAAGCGGGTGAGAAATTATAATCCCTAATTTAAAGATTAATGTACCATTAATATAGAATTCTTAATTATTATTCTACGCCTCTTTCGTTCTCTAGCATTTTGTTTCAAAGTTCTGTTTTCAGAATTTGTACAATTTAATAAAGTTTTGGTTCTTCCCCAAAAAGTTCTAGAATTCTTGACATTTTTTTCTCAAAGACACTATATTTCCACATAATCACTTTATTTCCACATAATTAGTGCAAGGTCTTTCAGAAAAAAATTTGACCGATTAAAATGTAGGAAATTAAATATCGATAATTTACAAAATATGATAAAATTGTTTAGAAGATGCCTAAAGATTTTACATAGATTCTTTATTTTACGCTTAATCATTTTTTATTTCAAACTTAATTTCTATAAAAAAAGCTATCAAAAGATACTAAAAATCAAATCAATCCTGAGTGAAATAAATGCTGTTATGACTAATCCTCATACAATAAAAACGTAAAATTGATACTCTGTATCTTTGGATTCCTATTTTTTACTCAAGCTCTTTCAAAAAAAGAGAGAACGTTATCATGGTTGTTTTGTACACAGTGATGTGTCGGAAACGATATTGCAGCAAAAATAAGATAGAAAGAATGACGAATACGTAGCATTTCTCACTACAAATTATATTTTTATCTGATTTCAGTTTCGAAATTAGGGTCGCCGATCATTAATCAAGATATGATACTGTACATCAGATTCAAATCAGATGGTACGCATAAATCACATAACGATAAATTGTCCTGGAGTCGCCTCTCTCTGTTAAAAAAAAAAAAATTACAGAGGTAGACTAATGAGGCATGGAAAAAATTCAACATTCTTTCGTTAATTAGGTTACGTTGACTAGCTTAATCCTAATCTCTGCTAGCGCATCAGTGGCGACCAGTAGTCACGCGATCGAGCACTTGTGCCCGTCTATTTTCTGGCACACATGCCGTCATTAATAGCCCTTTTTCCCCTTAACAAATCGGTGATGCTTAACTAATTTTCGTTGGATCGATGGCAAAAAGTCAGTCGTATACGAAGAAAGAAGAACAAAAAAAGAAATTGTTGTTTTCGACATGACGGTACAAGTCGATATGAATTTACGCTATTCGTACGTTACACACCGTCTCTCGGCAACACACACACGTGAAATATTCTATTAATTACCCGCACCCGTATCTTGCATACCTATTGGCTTTTCAAACGTCATGAGCGTGGATCTCCTTTCCATTTCTACCTTTTCTCTTCATTTCCTGAAAGCGTCTGTCATGCGCGCTGAAATGATGGAAAATAAAGCGCCACTGCTATCTAGATATTACAAAATCCGATTAATCATCGTCCGAACGAGTTCACTACCCTCAGCGAACCGGAAATGCACAAAATTCACGAATATGTACCGTGTGAATAGAAACGCACCAGAAAAGATGTCAAAGTAATACTTTCGCGGCAATCAGTACCTCGATACATAAAAAAGTCCGCAAAATATGAAAAAAAAACTGCAGCAAGATGTTACTTTTTTCCGAGTAATAGATATTTTATAAAATTCGACAGATATTTTAATAAAAATTAGAGACGCTCCCCTTATATACGTTTATCCTTTATAAATGTTCTAGAATCTGGTAAATAAAGTTCGCGAAATTTTATATCGATATCAAATTGATACTTTAAGGGACGATTACAGTAATAAACGATACTCAATAAAATCAGCCGTAATGAAAACGGCCGGAATTATGAATGAATTGTGTCGTAAATATTTTAAAGATTCTGTAATCAAAAAGATTTTGATTACAGAAAAAGTACTGTAAATCATTCACGTTATATGATCGTTATTGTTTCTAACAATATCAAATTCAAAACTTTATTACGACGAAGTTTGTCAAAGTTTCACACCAAGCGCATTACGCTGACGCACGTAGGATCGGTGTATATATAAGTACATATTCATGGATAGAAATATATTGAGTATACAGTTTACATATTACGTGTTCTCCAAATGACGGTACAACTCAAAAGACTTAACTACAAAATTCTAATTTCGTGGAATGTCACAGAAATTTGCGTTACGATAGATATCAAGATTAAGAATAATATTTTAGCAAGCGTGAGTTAAATTAAATTCTCATTAAAATCTTGTTTGAAATTAAGCGAGAAAGAAGAGTTTCAGTACTTCGACAAAATAGAGATTTGTGAACGCGACGACAACAACGATCTCCACAACAATTCTACTAAGAATCAATAAGAATTAATTATTTAGATTTTAATATGTTATTCAACATTATTAAGATCTTTTCGAAGATGCGAATAAGCATCAAACATTTGTTGAATTGCTAGTCAATTTAACTTGTGATATTATTGTAATAGTTTAGTAGAGCGTTTTCAAGACCGAAAAATCATTTTGACGCACGTTTTTGAAGACATATACGTAGTATATAAATTCATACAAGAATCATACAAACATTTAAGATCCAGCTTGACTTTAAGGCTTTGATTTCTATAGTTTGTGTTATCACACATATACGGTCCTATAATATATTATATTGCCTACTAAAAGAGTTGTTAATTAGAAAATTTCTGACTCAAAGATATTTTATATTTTACAACGGGCCTGTAATACTCTCTTTTCGTGTGAAATGCGCTCCCCAGATTAAAACCACAATTTTCCGTCAATATCAATTTCTCACAGATTGAATTGTGATGCTAGATATTCGTGGCGCCGACAATTCGCGGGCGTTAACACGCGTCAGTTCTCGCACGGTTATTTGCGCGCACGAATTATTATCCGGTCCGGCTTTATCGAATGAACAAAACAGAATTACAATCCATTATGGGCACACCCACGCGCACTACGCGCATCTCAACGCGTCGCAACGCAACGTTGAAATTTCACGCGAACATTAGTGTTGCGATATTATCGTTCGTGTTCAAAAGTAATCAATTTATAAGTTTTTATGCTAATTCTTGCTTTTTCTCTTCTCTATTTCTCTTTCAAGCTCACAGTACATCCCATGAGGCTTTTACTTCATCCTTCTACTGAATCATCTTCATCTATACATCAGCCATTCATTCGTCTATTCTCCACATAAATGGAATAAAAGTCGATATGAAGTCGAGAATAGGTCTGTTGTGTTGTCCTATTCTCTCTTGTTGTTACATAATACAGATACAATCGAGAATAACATGCATTGACAATACAATCGTATCTCTCAATAAAAATTTATGAATTAAAAATAGTTTATACATTTATAATACAATTACAAAGTGCAAAAAAATATATATCATTTATATAATTTTCCACAAAGTTAAATTTGATTGAAGTTTTCTGCTCACAAAAGATATCCATTTCAAGTTTACAATTTTATTTCATTATTCATTATTATTAACATTATTTATGTAAACTGTTACTATTAAACTGTCATTATTCACTTATTGATACTCTATCATTTACGTAAACTACTATTGTATTATATCAATTGTATTATATTATTCGTCTATTTTTATATAAATTTAACAAGAAACCTAGAAAATGAGTTTTACAATCGCATAAACATAGGCTTGTCCATTCTCTTCCACGTCCTATAACACCATTCACGAGAGTTTTCGAGATGGATAATGAGAAATCGAAGGCAAAGCGCGCAAGGGCGTATATCGACGAGCTTACATAACATTTAGGGAAACATAGTATACACGTAGTAGCTAGTCTTCCCACACGCGGCACCGGTCGAAATTTTAGGGTAGCAACCTGTTGCTAGGCACCCCGGGGAACTCTTATCCCACCCTTGCTATGTTACCCGGCAACTGCTGTCCTATTCTCTTTCTCTTTCTCTCCCTCCTTCCTCTAATGCTTTTAACCTCCATCTTCTGCTTCTCTCTTTCTCTCTCTTTCTCTCTCTCTCTCTCTCTCTCCTCCCTCTCTTTCTCTCTTGCCCCTTTGCACTATGTGCATACTCTTTCTTTGTACATATGACTCTTTCGTTTTCTTTTTTTAGTATAACAGAACGAATATTACTCAAGACTCTCTTGGACAAAATGTCTAGTAGAAGATCATGTTTTAATTTTTATTTCATCCATCGTCCTTTTCATTTCTTCATTCCCTTTGTCCAGTCTACCTCTTTTCGCCGCAAATATTCCTGTCGCCGCTCTTTTCATTTATCTCAACCGAGCTTGAATTTTCCTTTAGTTCTCTCATTCTTCAAAGTACTTTTTGTTCTTCCGTTTCTAGATAACAAAATAATATACTTCTATTCGAGCATATACAGATTCTTTTTCATGTGGCACCTTGTCTATTAAATAAAAATATCCAGTACATTTTAATTCAAATAATATCCGAAACAATTTGGAAATAGAGATAATATTTTCATTGCAGATTTTTCTATCTTTAGAATCTTATCTTTCTCCTTCTTACGATAACTTCAGACAAATTATTAGATAAATAATAATATTAGGCAGATTATATTGATACGTAATTGTAGTTTTGAAGTATTAAACATAAAATTTATATCCGAATATCGAGAAAAAAATACAACAACTTTAAATATGGTAACCAAAATAAAAATTGTTATTATTGCATATTGCATTTTTATCACTATCCCAATAAATATAAAGTAATAACATAAAATCAAATGTTATGATTTTACACTCAACAATTAATTGTTATAAAACACGTGTTATATTACATTTATGTTGCTAAATGTAAAATTATAACATTGATGTTATACAGGTTACTATTAGTTAATTGGGATCTGATAAAATAACTGGCAACAACTCGTTTAGCAAAGAATTCCAAAACGTTTGTAATCATTTTTTTTGATCGCTGATTTCTTTCAGTATAAGGTACTATACCAATATAGGAAATCTAATAAAAATTCAAAGGAATCAGTCGACTTCTGTAACATTAGTTTCTCTCCGGAGCCGCTCCTCATATTAAAAAGGGCAGAAAGAGAGTAAATGATAGGGAACGTAGGGAATCCCATTAGAGAATGTCGTGTTTAGAATAAGGAAAAATAAATTTATAAGACTACTATTAGGGAAACACTTTCAATCGTGTAAGGTTTTACAATGCTCAAAAAGGGCGAATAGTTTCGTATATAATTAAAATTTAGATTAATTGCAAACTCTTCTCTTTGCTAATAACAATTTTACTGTTCGAGAACGTTGAGTGTACATTATACAAAATTACAGCAGATTTTATATACCACGCTAACGAAAGTAGTCTTAAGGAGCATTTTTTTATGACATTATGAAATAAATCTTATACGACATTATGCAATCTCATTGATTCTCATCAGCAATGAGAATGTCATTAGAAATTTCCAAACATAGAATTTTAAGATAAATATAACTTGTTTTTATATTAAATGGACGATAAAACACGTTACGTAACGTCATAGAAATTAGTTGAATCATCTTCACATATTACTCGAATAAAAAACCGGAGAGAATAGATTTTCAATTTAATTTAAATGCAGATTGTTCCGCTATATAGTCTACTGAAATTTCCTAAAACATCTCTGTAATCAAACCATAATTAAATCTGAATTCTATCGAAACAAAGTTTATATGAGATTAAACGATGCAATACGAGTTTTCCTTGCTCCTCTGTAACGTATTACAGTTAATGTGCAAATCTCGTCATTTCGTGCGGATCGCATTCAAACAATGCATCACATCTTTTTATCCGCTCGTAATCCGTGCGTATCGCATACTCCTATATTCATCCTTGTAAATTGACAAACGAATGTTAAACGTTATTCAATTAATTCCAATTTTAATCATTAGCTATTGCGTACGATAGTCGACTGACTATAATGGCAAAGTTCATCTAATGTCATAGTGATATCACAAACTGAAACTCGCACGAAGTGCTACTTAAGTGAAAAGTTTCGGGACAGCTATGGCGCAATGATAAAAGACGATTACATAAAATTTCTCTCGATAAATGCTAAGAATTACTTTTAATTAGTAAACAATTATCAAGCAATTATCAAGCGATGGGATTATGACGAGACGTACCTTATATATAATTGTAAATCCAACTATAAATTACAAATTATAAAAATAAAAAACAATATGCATAATATATAAACCAAATTAGAGATATTTTATATTATATACAACATTTAATATATAACATTATATATAACATACTATTGTTATGTATAACATTTTTTATATTATACAACATTTTTTTTGTTTTTACAACATTTTTTTTTTATATTACACAACATTTTGTATAAATATACACATATTTTCTTTTAATTCTAAAATATGGTTGTTTTTCGTAATTTTTATTTCTTAAGAATAGAATTTATATTTCTTAAAAAATGCTGAATGGATGTTTTTTACATCCTGTATATGCCCTCCCCCCAATGCTGCATCTACATATAGAACTATTTCATTACTTGGCAAAAATTTGTGCAGTTTGATTGAACATCTATCAGTTAGTTACTATCTAATATTACTACGGTGACCATATTTTCTCAAAGAAAATAAAGGACAAATCTAAAAATTTTAGGACTTTCCTACATATTTTCAAACTAGTTTATGATTGTCAAGAATCCGTGCATTATAAAATTTTATTGCACAGTATAATCAAATTGATATAATACGCAATTTTCTGATAGTTTGAAACTGATTCGACTGTATTGGAACAAACATTTGATCTGAAATAATAAAATGTTTGAAATAATAAAAAACGAAAACAACTCTAGTTTGAATTAATTTAATTTAAAAAATTAAGAAATATAATTAACAAATTGTATTTACATGCATGAAACTGTAAAATATTTTCCGTAAAAATCTGCTCATTAATATAATATTATATAGACATTAGAACGCTAGTTAGAAAAGAACTTTTCTGTAATGTCAAAATAAAGGACAATATTAGAAAATAAAGAACAAAATTGAGTTTTAAAGAAACAAATAAATCTAAAGGATTACTACTTAAAATAAAGGACTGTCCTTTACAATAAAGATCAGTATAAATATTACTGATTTCTCTTTATATTATAATACAAAAATACTTCATAGAAACTGAGCAATGTTAAAATAGTTTTACTATGCAATATATGAATCAATTCTTTACAAGAGATTTTTTATCAATGTTAAAAAAATAATTATTAATTTTTTTATCAGTTATTAAGTTATGCAGTGCTCACGTAACAATCCAACAAACATTAAATATTTTTGAAATATTTAAAAACGTTCCTAAAATCTCCAAAAAATATTCCAAAAATACTCCGAATATTTACGGTATGTAAAAAAACATTCAAATGTCGGTTAAAAAATTCATTTGTATGTGTTACATATTCTGAGAATGTTCCATATATATTCCGCAAAATTTTAATTTTTCTAAAAATTCAGGTTGTCCGTGAATCAGTTTTTAAACAAAATTTTGCTTTGAAAAACACATTTAATGTCATTTCATTTTAGAGCCCAATTTTGGGGCTCACTCTTCACAGAAAATTTTTTTTAATGAATCCAATGGAACAAGGAATTACGCAGTGTATTACCGATAAAACTAATGTTTTTGATGTTTTTGTTTCCAATTTCTTCGTAGTAGTTTCACAGAATAAAAATTCTTTTAGCATTTTATAATTAAAATGTACATGTCAATATACTTGTCGCTGGTGTATTTCATGTCCAACGTTGGAAAAAATAAAAAATTACAGATTTCATTATCTATTTTTACCTCATATTTTGGCTGGGAACGCTGATGTGCACTACTGGATAAAACCATTTTATATTGTAAAATATTGACTTTTCGAATTTCTCTATTATTTCGTAGCACGTTTTTTAGCACGCGATATTCGGAAATTACTTCAAAACTATAAATAAGCATTTTCTGTGTAATAAATTATATTATTATAATTAATCTATTATAATTAATCTGCAAAACTAAACTGTTTCATTGGACATTTTTCGCGCAATGTCTTCAATGTAATTTCGCACAATCTCTTCAATGTAATTTTAACTTTCAACATTCGATCTTTTTTTTCGTTCTTGATTACGTTCGTATTAGATATATTAATTCATCATCGCACTTAATGATGATGATGTTAACAATTTCATGAGCACATATAAATCATTCATTATGACGTGAATAAGGTGCTTTTCATGCTGATGTTCGATGCTCATTTTCAGTGTCCAAATAAGATATATAATCAAAATTAACGCTGGACAATGAAAATGCATGAAAAGTGTGTAGTGCTATATACATATGTAGAGAAAATAAAGAGTAACACACAGACAACTACAGATTTCAATTATTAAAAACCATATATGCACAGAGTTTCTTACTGAAATCTATTGCCTGCTACTATTGCCTATGCTTTTCATTGTGTTTAAATACTTATTCTTCTTAGAGCAATAGCGATAAAAATAACACACGAATAACCTATCAAAAGTCAAATATCTAGTATACACAATAAGTTGTTCTTAAAGTAAAAATCTGAAACTAATCCGGTTTTTAAAATGCACTACTTCGCTTAAAAATTCAATTATTGTACTCGCATACTTACGAGTTTAAGAACAAGATACATGGTATTGCAACGCTGCTGCGTTACACTCATGACATGAAGCGCGATAGGAATTGTTTTTATTTATGTAAATAACAATAAGAGATTTTGTTCGATTCGAAGGGGTGTACATATATTATGATGAGCAAAACAGTTTTCCCGAAGTTATATTTTTAAGGCTTCAAAGTCACTTCCATTTCTTTAAATAGAGTTGTATGATTTTTTTCACAAAATAATTCCTCTAATTATTCTGCACACCAATAGTTCATTAGATATTTTATACTTTATTTTGGCATATATTGATATAAAATGTTAAATAACTCATAAATTATTAATTTTTTGATAGTCGTACCTTAATATTACAATATTTTCATGAACAGAATAATAAGACGAATCAATTGATGGAAAGAAAACACATAATTGCTTATTTAAAAAATTATTCATTTTACATACATATTTTTTTTAAGCAATTATGTGTTGTTTAAAATTTTCTTTATACTTACTGTTAAATTCTTCTCATTAAAATTAACGTTTTTACTTGAAAGTACGGGAAAGATTCTTTAAAAAGGACCAAAAGATTTTATAATTTTAATAAAAACTCTTTATAATTTTGCTACAAATGTAAAAAAAAAATTCGTAAAACTATCTTCAATATCTTGAACATTTTCTAAGGATGCATCGGATCGTAAAATATCGGATATCCGAAAAGAATGTAACATCAGATATCCGGTCGGATATCTGGGAATACAATTTTTCGAGTCAGATATTCGACCGGATTCTGGGACAATGGTTAAAAAAAAGATGAGTAAAAAAAAAGAAAAAAAGGAGCAAAAAGAAAAAGAGACTGGGGAAAAATAGTGATAATAATTATGATTTTAATGTTATCATTTGAGTTTGATTATCAATAGAGATGATGTAGGAAAAAAATTGTAATTTTGCTGCAATAAGATATTATAGCATTATGAGTATGCATACTTATTCATAGCATAACATTTATATAATAAAAAATCAAAACGATATATTATCCAAATATTTATGTTAATAATTGCAATTTTATATCAATTGTCGATAACGTCAGCATTCTTCAATTACCTCCAGGCCCTCGGAA